>NW_006399868.1:3462696-3494228 GCF_000299155.1 Elephantulus edwardii
CAAGCGACTCGACGGCACATAACAACAACAACAGCAAAAAAACAAACCAATGCACTCTGTTATAATATTCAAACACAGGGCCTGAAGCTTCACAGCAGCAAGCCTGGGCTTCAGCCCCTCCCGAGCCTGGGTCAACTGCTCCTGTAAACCACTGCCTGTGTGTCCTTGCGGCCAGTGAGGCGGCAGAGAGCAGCACGGGTCCAGGCCACCCAGACCTGCCCTCCTGCTGCCTTCTCCTGTGGGTTGCCTCGGACCTTCCTCTCCAGTGACAGTTTTCTCTGCCCCCTGAATGCCCACCTCTCCCCATGATCCCTGCCCACAGAGCATCACTCCCTAACCGTGGAACCCCTGAGCACGGAGTTTGCTGGTGGAGGATGCAGGCTAGTGGGGGAGGTGCTGCCCCTTCATCAGGTCAAGTGCATCAGAAAGGCTTCCTTTAAAGCTCTGAGGCTCTGCTGCCGAGGGAGACCGTGTTTAGTCTGAAAGATCAAATACCTCAACCAATGATGAACAAGTGAAGCACAACTGTGGGCTGCACGCACCAGCTCTGCGTCTGCACGCCTGCTGAAGGGTCAGCTATGAGTCAGTTCAATGACTCAATGGTACACAACAGTAACAACAGCATGGACTTTTTAAGAGTCCTGGTGGCAAATGATTAACTACTTGGCTGCTAACTTAAAGGTCAACGGTTCTAACCCACCAGCTGCTTTGTGGGGAAAAGAGGTGGCTATTTGGCTTCCATAAAGAATCCAGCTTTCGAGACTCTGTGGGACATTTGAACTCCCGTCCTACGTGGCCCCTCTGAGTCAGAATCAACTCAATGGCACAAAAAACAGCAACAACAAGAAGGCCTTCTGGGGCTCTCGTTACAGGAGGGCTTACGACCACAGAATTGTGAGGACATCTGTAACTGAGTCTGAGTCCCTGGGGTTTTTTTATTAGGGAAAACCCGGACGAACCTGATACAGAGACTAGGAACATGCTTGGTATTCTGGACAACCAAGAAACAGGTGACACAGCCTTCAAGGGGCCTGAAGTCAGAATCCCTCCAGAGACCTCAAATTAGGATTCTAGGTAGGGCGCATAAAGCCCCAACTACCTGCTCCTGCTTAAGGATCCGTGTAATAGCTCTGTAAGGCGGCAGAGCAAATGGAACGAAAGCCATATTTCAATAATGCTAGCTTATTTTACGAAATATTAAGGGATGCCTTCTCCAAAATGTTATGATGGATAACTCCTCGTCCATCATAAATAATATTCATTAGGGCCAGCTCTAGATGAGAAGTTAACATGGCAGCCAAAGGGTTTTGGGCGTCCATTCCCGTCTCTGAGGTCAGAGATCCACCTCCACTCAGATGGCCTTGTTATTCCTTTCCTGGCCCTACCCCCAGCATTACTTGTCTCTCCCACAGCCGTCTCCTGAACTGGAAATTTCCATCCGTAAAGTCTTTTCCAGAGGGTTCCTTCCCCCCTCCCTTTATGAAATTGCAAGGAAAATCCATTGCGTCGTTTTTGGATTTATCAGACTTCAGAAAATTTGTTTTTCAAGCTTCAGAAGACTGTTAGACTGGCTTTTTTTTCCCCCTCCAAAGTTCCGATAACTCAAACATGGCTAGGACTTATTACATCAACCTTGGCATTGACGATGAACGAAGAATGATTGCTTTGCCTTGTCTGAAATAAAAAAGGGGGGAAAGGAGGATTACCTATTTTCTCTCTCTCCTTTCTGCTTTAATGAAGACAGTATTTTTTCTTTTTAGCATGATGATGTATACTTTTAGCATTCCAGAAAAATAGTGTCAGTGATATGTAAGTCATAATAAAAGAAAAGAAAATAAATTCAATTACAAGAAGGGATGGGGACTTCACCATTTTCAGTATGGTGTGCCCGGGGGAAGTTGAATGGTAGGGATTATCAGCATCATATAGACGAGAACAGAAGATGTGCTGTTCTAAGCATTCGCTTAATCCTTAATTTTTCTGGTGGTTGGGTCCTTATCCTTATTTTTAAAGGCCGACAACTCTGATATAGGGATGGACAAGGTGTGAAACTTATGACAAACAGTGCTGTATCACGGAGTGACAATGGCTCTTTCTGGTCCCTGGGTCTCTGCCTGGAACACCCCCTACAAGAAATGGTTGTTAAAAAGTGAGCATACGTCAAGGACACAGCAGCAACTTTCTTTTTGCCATTATTAAATAGATGACTTTGTACCTGAAAGAAAATCTTCTCAAGACAGGCGTGTTTCCATGGCTGGAGTCTGAGTTGACCCACAGCAGCTTATAAATTATGCCTCTGTCACCATCCCCCTACAGGTGACAGAGACTGTGTAACTTTCCCAGGGACACACAGTTCATCAGAGTGGTGAGGGCTCAAACTCAGAACCCTGAGGTTACACACCATGCACTCCCACTATGAAAGGGCTGCCCCACAAAAAACCTATAACATCTCACCCCAGTAAGAATAGCAAAATTTAACAGAACAGCAAACAACAAATGCTGGAGAGATTGTAGAGAAACTGGAACCCTTATTCACTATGTAAAATGATGCAACTACTATGGAAGGCTATATGGCGCTTTCTCAAATAGTTGCAGATAGAAATACCATTTGATCCAGCAATTCCATTACTAGGAATATACCCTAAAGAGACCATAGCGGCCATCCTAGCAGATATAAGCACACCCATGTTTACTGCAGCATTGTTCACAATAGCAAAGAGGTGGAAACAACCTAAGTGCCCATCAACAAACGAATGGCTAGAGAAGCTGTGGTATATTCACACAATGGAATACTACACTGCATTGAAAAACAAGGAACTCATGCAATATTATTCAAAATGGGTGACCCTGGAGGACATTATGCTGAGTGAAGTATCTCAGTCACAAAAGGACAAATATTGCATAGAGCCACTGTTGTAAAACAGGACTGCCATTGGGGTTGAGGGAAGACAGACAAAGAAGGGATAGATAATGTATACTGCACTGAAACAGATGAGGGAGGGAACTGTTTAAAAGGGGTATATGATTAGGTATTACTGTCATGACAGGAGTTCTAGAATGATGGTTGCATAGTAGAGTGGACTCGAGGGGAGGAATTGCATAACAATGAAAGAATTTTTCTTTTACTTTTCAAGGAGAAGAGTGAATTTGGGGCTGGGAGTGGGAAGAGAGAAAAATGCAAAAATGAAGGACTGGAAACACTAAGTTTCTGTAAACTTTCGTTAAAATTAAATTAATAATAATAAAGAAAAATAAAGGAAGGAAGGAAGGAAGGAAGGAACTGCCCCAGATGCAGCTATGACTCCCAGGTAAACAGACTGTACAGGACCGGGCAGCAGTGGGGCAAAAGGTAGAATATAGTGATGACTTAGGTTTGTGTGCTCACTCTCTCACACTTTGAAAACATTCAAATGATGAGAAAATAAACTCAGTTCTATCTGTTGGCTCCCTAAACCCACTGCCACTGAGCCAACTTCAAGTGACCCTAGTTCGGCCGACATCAGAATCCTGTCTGCCATCTTCTACGCTAATCAGCCTTGTCCAGCACGATTTCAAATGCAGCCACCCCCCATCACACCCACAGACAGGCGATGCAGGCCTCTACGTGGAGCGAGGCGCTGAATGATCACGCCGTAGCACCCAGCCTTTGGAAAGTCTCTTCTACACAAGCTCCACTTCAAAGCCAAAGGATGAAAACCAACACTGAACAGAGGGACAGTGAGCAGATGAGACGCCATAAGCGATACTCATTAGGGCCAAGTCCAGATGCCAAGTTAATACAGTGGCCAAAGGGCTTCAAACTTGGCTTGTTTCTGTCCGTAGCCAGATGCAGAGATGACCTGTACGATGCCCTGCAGAAAGATCCGTCTTGCCTTGAGGACTCTACACCTGGGCAGAGAATGTTCCTCATCGAGATCCATTCCCCCACCTCACTCAGGTCTGAGAACCTTCTAGCACTGGTCATGGACTCTACAGGGCCCAATGAAGACAACTCTTGCTTGACTCTGCTCTTGGGCGTTCTCATGCTTCTTCTCTTGCTCTTGGTGGACTCTCTTCTTTCTCCCCCATCCTTCTCAACTGGCAGCACCCCTCACATTCTCTTGGCTCCCACGATCTTCTCTCCATGACTTTCTCCCTGTCCTGTGAGGCCACCATCGTGGCTCCTCCTCGTGCCTACAAGCCCGAGACAAATTCTAGGACCTTGTGGCAAGGTGCCAGAGTCTGGCCCATGAGTCTCCACACAAGAGCAGGAAGGCAGGTTTAGATACAAACTCCTAAAGGCAGTGAAGCTTAGCTAGCACACTTTGGAGCCTTTCTGGCATGAAATACCCAGGAGTGGTGGACCGTAACTTAGAGTCTGACCTTTCCGAGTTATCCTGGTTGGGGTTAGGGCCAAAGAGCTCCAGGCTCCACGCAGAGACTCAGCTGTCTTCTCGCTGGGTAAGCAACACCCGGAGCGATGACTAAGCCCAAGCCCGTCGGGTAGGCAAGTGGTCCCTTTCATCCTGACTCCGCTCACCTCTTACTGGACCATCAACAAGCCACCTCATAAGTGATGTCGGTTTCGTGTTCTGTAATGCAATTGGGGCTGTCCCTATTGCCTGCTCATTTCTCTAACTGCTAAGAGGGAATTTTCCCCTTCTTAAGCTTTTTTCTATAAATTAGCCTTATAAATTGGTCACATTAATTCATTGAAATTTCCCCCAAAATTCCCTGCCCTGCCCTGGCCAGTATCTGTGGTGACCCTGAGCTACTTTGCAGCATGGCTCAACCCTCTCCCACCCACCTGCCCATCCTCCCATGAGCCCTCCCGCCAGCAGAAGTTCCCGGACACCTGCTATGTGATTAGCCTGGGCCCAAGCCAAGTACAGCCCACCTCTCTCCCTATGATTAGAGACGAAGATGTGAACCATCGGATAGAATGTGAAGGAAACAGTGAACGACAGAGCGTCATTAAATGGGACAGTGAATGGCACGGACAACTGGCCACGGGCTCGGAGAAGGAGGAGAGCAATCAGGCCTGAAGGTGCTGGCTGAGGAGGTTGCGGGATGCAGGGCATCACCAACGCTGAGGGTGGAAACGTGTGCACAGGGCATGACGCTTAACAGCCTGGCCTGCCTGGTATGAGCTTCAAAATGAAATCTCCCGAACAAAGCTAATTGAAGTGAAAGTCAGAGCTTATTAAGTTTCTGTAGGCCCAGCCCAATTCCTCAGAGTTCCCAGTCATGTGGATGCATGCTACTCATTTCCTTGGCAGCCTTAGATAAAGCCCTTAATGTGATCTGAGTTCCTTGGAGATTAGCACTATTATAAATATAAATGTTCAAACACAAGCAAGTTGAAACCAAATGCCCCCAAAGCACTGCCTTTCTGCTATCTGATGGCTTTCAAGCATCAAGACCTTGGGTGGATGTGCTAGAAAGCAGTTAGATGGTCCCACTAGCTAATTTTCAAGGTCACGAGCTTTGGAGAAAGGAACGACTGTGGGCGCTTAAAGTGTGTGATCCACCATGCATGGTGAGACATCTCTGCATGAGAGATACTGATTCTGAAATTGAAGAGGGGACTGGGAAAAAGATTCCGAGACTCATTTTGACAAAGTAGCCGTTACTCAACAGTCACCCAGCAATGTGAGCCATGCTCTTACCACTTCGTACAGCTTACAAAATAGAGATTCACTAGCACACAGTTATAAATAGATCCTGTTTATCTAAGTAAGAGAAAACCATGTCCAGGTTCTGTAGAAACACGCATTGAACACTGATCAGTGCGATGTGATGGGCTCCCGGGCACCGGAGCTGTGATGTGCTCATTAGTCGCTAAGCAGACAATTCGCTGGCAGCACCTCATCTGCCTGCTTGAAAACGTTAAAATGTACCTTTTCCCTGGTGGCCTGGTGGTAAGGAGCTGCGATGCCAACTTGAATGCACGCAGTTCGAATCTACCAGCTCCTCTGTGGGAAAGAGATAGGCAATCTCCTTCCACTGGAGGTTCAGTGACAGGTCAGGTCCAACCCAACTGTAAACAACAACAACAACAACAACAAGAATATCCTAAAGGTATTTTCTATCAATCTCTAGAAATCTTGTCTAAAGTTAGTCAAAATGCCCGAGTCTACACTGGGTCAAACTGAAATCAAGGTGAGTGAGAGCAAAAGGGGTTGAAAGAACCAGATCTATAATTTTTCAGTACTTTATACATACATAGCATTTCATCAAACAGACCAACCAATCTATTTCAAGGTGCTCCTTCTCCACATTCTTGTACTAAAGGAGTAAGTGCAAAGTAGTAGACCAAGGAGGGGGCAGAATTCACATGCCTGTCCTCGACACTTAAAAAGAGGCTCTCCTTCTAAGAAATTTGGGTCTGATGAAATTGTATGAGAACATTTATAACAGGGCAGTGAACTGGCCATCCATAACTCCTGGATATAGCTTTATTTCAGAATGTCCTACCTGTCTGATTGCTATGCATCTGACAGCTGGACAATGAGTAAAGCTGACAGAAAATGACTCAAAGCCTTTGAAATATGGTGTTGGAGATGAGTATCCCATGGACTGGCAGACGAACAAACAGAGACATCTTAGAGAAGATGGAGCAATAGTGCTGCTTAGAGGGGGGACAGCGAAGCTTCATCTCACATTGCACATGTTGTGAAGAGGAGCTATTCCTGAGAAATGGACATTATGTTTGGAAAGGTGAGGGTCAGTGAAAGAGAGGAAGATCCTTAATAAAACGGACTGACACAGTAACTGGACTCAGGTGTGTCAGAGGTGATGAGGATAACATAAAACAGTAGAGGGTTCCGGTCTGTTGTTCAAAGAGTTGCTATGAGTCATACTAGACTCAATGGTACCTAACAACAACCTGTTTGATAACAAAAACTGAGCAAAGGAAGACAGAAGTGATACATTTAAATTATGGTGTTGGCACAGAATACTGAATACACCAGGGGCTGCCAGAAGAACGAGCAAATCATTCTTAGAATAAACAAAGTCAGAATGAATGCTCCTTAGATGTGACAGTGGTGAGACTTTAGCTTGCTTACTTTGGAAAAGACAGCAGTACATCAAACCAGAATTTCTAGCTGGATTCAGAAGAATTTCTGGTTTGATGAACAAGGGATAGCCTTGCTGTAGTCAGACAGACTTTAGATGAAAGCAGAAAATGCCAAAAAGATGTTTTTCTGATTTTGTAAACACAGAAACATTTGTTTGTGATCATGAAAAATTGTGGATGACATTGAGAAGAACGAGAATTCCAGCAAACTAAATTGTCCCCACGCAGAAGGTATGCATAGACCAAGAGGCCGGGGTTCAAACTGAACAAGGGATACTGTGTGGTTTAAAACGAGGAAACATGTGTATCAGGATTGTTTTCTTTCACCACATTTATTCAATTCTGTATGCCTAGCATATAATCAGAGAAGATGAAGTGGATGGAGAATTTTGTATGGGGACTGAAGGAAGACTCATTTTGTTCATCTATAGAGAGAGGAAGTAAATAGGGTCTGCTGCACAGGCTGACATGGAGCCGAACAGACAAGCTGCAAGTCAAGGAAAAGAGGCAGTACACGGCAGCGCCTCTTCATCAAACCAACACAACCAATCAGCCACGGACCTGTCCCAGCATGACGTCTCTCTCCAACGGCAGGTTCCTTCTGACAACGTGCCCAGAGTAAGCGAGGCAAGGTTTCTCCATTCTTGTCTCTATGGAGCAGTCTGGTTGCACTTCCTTCAAGAAAGATTTTATTGTTGTTCTTTTGACAGTCCATGGGACATACAAACTCTTCCTCAACACAACACGTCTTTGGATTTCTTGACTGCCCTTACCCTAGGTGCTGATTGTGGACCCAAGAAAAGAAAACTGTTGACAGCTTCAACTTGTTTCTATCTATTATGATGCTGCCTCTTGATCCAGCAGTGAGGACTTTTGTTTTCCAGATGTTGAGATGAAATCCAACTTGTAGTCTTTGATCGTGTTCAAGTAAGTGCCTCGAGTCTTAATCACTTCTCTTTAAAGCAAAGTTGTGTCATCTGCATAAACACAGGCTTTTGAAGAGTCTTCCTCATCCTGATGCCATTCTTCTTCCGATAGGGCACCTGCTCAGATGATCTGCTCAGCGTATAGACTGGACAGGTATGGAAAAAAGATACAACCCTGACACTCCACTGTGGGAACGAACGGCAGTTTCTTCCCTTTTTGTAGGTTGACGGACAGTGGCTGTCAGTCTTTATGGGGAGAGACCACCTATCTTTCTCCTGTGGAGCAGCTGGTGGACTCAATCCTGACCGTATGGTTAGCAGCCTGGCATATTACTCATGACACACCACGTCATTTCATGGAGGCCCTTTTACTAGGGCTTATTCAGGAAAAAGGTCACTGGACATCTTCCCTAGAGGGTGGCACCTTTGGCCTGCCCCATGGCGTGATTTTTCAGTAAAAACTCTTTTTCTGCTTTATCCTTCAGCAGGCTTCAGCTTCTCCCACTTGGTAAAACTGCAACATGGAACAAGCATGTTAGGGTCACACCTGTGTTTACACTCCACACTCCATCAAGAATCCCTCCAAGAGAAGAGTAAGATCAGAGGAGAAGGGGTGAGGGGCAGCTCTCCTTCCCACCTCTCCTGGCCCCTCAGCCCTTCCCAGGACTCAGACGTCAGGCCAAGGCGGCTCCCAGCCAGTCCTCAGCCAGGCCTGCCTGTTTATTGACAGAAACAAACACCTCAGCACCTGTCTGCTTTCACGGGGGCTAGGGAGTTTCCAGTCTGCAGATGAGAAAACTTTTACACTGTACCCAAACATTCTGTTTTAAAAAACCCAAAATTAGAACAAAAACAAACACATACGGGCTCCAACGTAGCAGGAAAAAGAAACTCAAAAAGTCGAGAAACTGCATAAGAAAAACTCGGCTGGTCAGTGCTCACCTGGCCTGGAGCCTCAGGCTCTGCCGGAGGAGGTGGGGACCAGACTCCCTTCTTCTGAGAGAGGCCAGGCGACCAGGTGTTGTCCCCAGGAGAGGTGGCAGGTAGGGAACCCCCCACTCCCGCCTGTTCTCCCAGCAGGAGGAGTTGGATATGGGTGGCGAGGACTTTAAGAATTAGGAAGTCACAGGGAGAATGGGCCATGAAGGTCCTTCTTTCCTATCACCGTGGTCGATGCCTGAGTATATTACAGGTAACTGCCAAGGAGCTCCACTCTGACTCCCCCAGGCCCCTCTGCCAACAGAGGGAACGTGGCCAACAGGAGGAACGTGATCATCACCTGGTTGATAACTTACTCGGCCTGGCATGGACTGGGCCCATTAGCACACCCTTACGCTGGCCCCAGGACTGGCTGTCACATGCTTGTCCACATTCCAGCCCCTGGTCTGAGCTGCCTTCTTCCAGTGGCCTCTGGCTGAGCTGTGCCCATTGTCTGCCTGGCATCACACACGAGCCAGTCCCAGGACAGAGCCCAAGTCCCTGCATCAAATACATCACCTCATCATGGGGCCAGGGCAAAGGGCCTCTTCCCTGACTTGACCCTGCCTGGAAAAGACCTGAATATGGGACATCCTGCACCAACTGAAGCCAGCATGCCTGGAACTGACCATACGCGTTCACCCTGGGGAGTCAGTAATTCCGGTGAGGATCACCAGCTGTGACAAGGGACACACCAATCCTACAAAACCACATGAGCAGAGTCACACATGAAAATACCAGGTGACTGAAAGACCACGTTCAAACCCACCAAACAGCACTGGGGTGGAAAGACCTGGCCATCTTCCTAAAGATCAGGGCTAAGGAAACTGTACAGAGTTCAGATGGCTGAGCGAGGATCCCGCCTGTGTCCACTGGGCCCCGCTGGGCAGTGCTGGGCAGAGGGATTTCCACCCCAGTCACAAAAGCACAACTGAAAGAGAACTACTGGGAAGAAAGACGCATGCACCACAAAGGGGGATTTCCAGAAGACTCTGCTATTAGCTACTCAACCTTCAATTCCCTTCCTCTCTAGTTTCAAGATGAGCTGATGACAGAAGTCTGGCTCGTCAGAAGAGAAAAAAAAAGGCCATACATAGAAAGGGGTAAGTGGACATGGGGCAGCTTTCGGGAAATGCCACCACTACCAGCCTGGTTTGCTGCCAGGTGGACAGACAGACGGGCAGAGAGAAAGGACAAGGCACCTTTGCCTCCCCCCACCCCGGTCGCCCACATGAAGTCATAATCATTAACTCTGCTTTATTCAAAATAAGCAAGCAAATAAAACCAGCAACAAACAGGCTTTACTTCTCCTGATGGTCAGAAAGTTCTTGCAAAGTAAGAGTTCTGAAATGGAATTTTTAATTATATTTTTTTTTAAAGAAGCAGAGTTAGCCAGGAATGTTCTCAAAGCCAGAGAAAATGTGGATGTCTCTCTTTTCACTTTCCATTTCTACGTCTGCACCAGAGGCCAATGTGTAAGTTTTAGCAGTTTTCCAGAGCAAGGGGAAGCACTCCACCTCTGTGGGAATGGATGCTTCCTGGGCACCCATTTTTCATGGGGACTGGGGAGCTGAACGGGGAGAAAAAAAATTCCTTGATATGGTAAGGGCTGCCCCCAACTCCCATTTGTTTCCTAGTATCTGCTGGCCAACTCTTCAAATGTCCTCATCTCTTTAGATTGGGCTATCCACATCTTGTGCAGCTTTTATTCTTCCAAACCCAAGTCACTTTATTATCTTAAATCTTTTTATTGTCATATAATCTACATACAGTAAGACTTTAAAAAATGAAAACTGTATCTTGCCAAATGCACGCATCCAAGTTCCCTACGCCTCTCTCGTGGCCCCAACACTCACCCACCCAATGCTGCTGAGTCTTTTCCAACTCAACCTCCATTGGGTTTCTGAGGCTGGAAATCAAAAAGGGCGAGAGTGACTTTCCTCCTGGGAGCAGCTGGTGGATTCGAATAGCCAATATCCTGGTTAACAGCTCAACACATTACTACATGTTACACCATGTTACACTGCTACACAGTACATAGTGCAACACCACTACTGTTCCCTATCTAGGGATGATGAAGTCTTTCTGTTACTCCTGGAAAGATCCCTTGAAGCCAGTTGGCTTTTAAAGGACTTGTATCTGGAAGGAGGCATGTGAGGACTGTCAGTGAAATGTGTAGGAATCAGTTTCCTCATCAATCATCTACTAAACGCAGGGAATGAGGCTCCGAGGAGTGCGTCTGAGCCAGCAGACATGCATGCTCGGCTGGGTTCCTGAACCCAGTGCCAGAACTACCTGGCCCTTCAACAGCACTGCTGGCACGTGGCCATCTAGCAAAAGCCTTGCTGGACGGTTCTTCTAGTTTTGTTCTTTAGACATCCGAGTTGACATGTCTAGAAAGAGGGAAGTTGAGGCTGACTAGGCAAATCTATCACATTCTCATAGGAGGGAGCCCTCTCAGATGAGGCGGGTTCAACCTTAGCTCAGAGGACATCGGGACTTTGGTTATGATAAGGTCTCCTGACCAGGCAAACAAGAAGTGTTCTTTTTGTGGGTGTTATGTACTGTTGAGTCAGAACCAACTCAAAGCTGACCCTCCAGTGGGTTTTCAGAGGCCTTAAATCATATGGGAGGAGGCTGTCCATACTTCTCCCAGCTGCTGGATTTGAACAGTGTACCTTTCGGTTGGTAGCATAACTCTTTATCTTAAATTGTCTATTTCCCGAATTCCCAGCAGAATCTTCAAAGAACTGGCTTAGCTGGGATGAGGGAAATGGTTCCTTCAGAGTCTGGTCTGCCCTTCCGGTCTCGCTCCATCTCAATGTGATGCAGCTCCAGTAGCCTTGGCCAAGGGGTGGGGTGGGGCTTGGAGGAAAGTGTGGGTCACATGCATTTTCCTTGGGGTGAGGGGAGATTATGGGGTTCCTGAGCCAGTGGGCCCCACTGCTCTTCCCAAAGCCTCAGTCTGACCCCAGGCCAGGCCTAGGGGATGGATGGAGAAGCTGGGCCTTCCAGAGTTTCTCATCAAAGATTTAGACCCTTCTAGGGTATTTGACTTCTGGGTCCCTTAAACAAAATGAAATTATTCCACAATAGTATCCAGACCTAGCTCCCCAGGATGTGGCTTTGGAAAGCTTGGCTTTCCCAAAATGGTGCCCTCAGGTGATTCCCTCTTAAATCTCCCAGCAATCAAAACAATGTGGTTGAAAAATTGACAACTTTGAAGCCCTGAAAGGTCACCTCCCTGCCCCACCCCTCTGTGTGGAGCACCAGCGGGTGTTTTGAGTCACATGCATTGTTCTTAGTTCATTTGCATCTGGTGAAATCCCTCTTTGGACCGATTTAGTCATTCAGCAAGCAGCCCTCAGGCCTTCTCAGTGACTCTTTCTTCATCTTCTTTACAGATGCACCTTTTTCTGTGAATAAAATTTACAGCTGACAGATGACATGAAGGTGCCACCATGGCCAGGTGTTCTTTCTGTCCAAAAGGTCTCCTTGTCTCACCTGGGATGGGCTCCATTCAGTCACCAGTATCACAACTAAGACCTTCAGGGTGCAGGTGAAGTCCCATCCTCCAAGACACTCAGGTTCTCCAAGGCCACAAAGGCCCTCCCCTCTGGTGACCACCTGTAGCTGACAGTCCTCTGGCCAGCTGATGGGCCATTTCACCTCCACATCTAGCCTCCCTAATAAAGGGCACTGCCCTATTGAAGGACTTGAACTCTTGTACCAATGATGAAGTGAGGTTCTACAAGACAGCCGAGCTGAACATTAAAAGTCACGCTGGACACGTCACCTCCCAGTCCACTACACAGGCCTGTGATCTCTTCTCCCCACTGACGCCCTGGGGGCAGCACCCACAGGGGCTCAGCCCACATCTTCACACACACAGCTCTGGCTTCAAGAACTCCACTGCTATCTCTATGAGTCATTTACAAATGACTCATCCTTGGCACACAGGACCTGGGCTGGCGGAGGGCTTCTATGGAGGTGTGAACTAAAGTGGTTCTTAGAGCACAAGGCCCCCTCCCACGGGCGTTTATTTTCCCACCTATGGACGGTGGGGGAGGGACAGAGACACAGATGAGATGGTACAGATGCCTCCACTCTCAGATCCAGGATGAGGGGAAATCGGGGGGGGGGGGGGGGCTCAATGACCCTGCTCATCGAAGCCCAACGAATCTAGTACAATGAGGGCGCCCAGACAAAGGCCATGGAGGCTCTGTCTTTTCTGCACCTCTGATCAATAGAAGAGATGAACCCAGGGATGACGAATGACATCCTCAACCCCAACCTACCACCCCACCCACGTTTCTTCATTTCGGAAGCAGACCAGCATGCCTGGGGTCTCCCCGGCTCACTCACTCACACTCAGAGGTTCTGAGGACCCTAGTGTGTCTTACGCTACAGGGTGGGCATCAGGCCCAGCCCGGGACACTGCAGGAAGGGCATCGGGTGACACAGCTGTCGTGTACCCTAGACAGCGTTTCCCACCTCCTCTCTCACTTCCTATTTTCTATTAAACCAAATCTAAACTCATTTGCCTGCTTTCTGAAGACTTTGTTTCCTAGCTCTATCCAGGGTAACTCAGTGCAAGGGAGCGTCCTCGAGGTCCCCTCAGGGGCAGGATAACTCCTACCCCGGAGTCCTCATCCATGTCCTCCTTTAACTTCCCACTCCCTTCATCACCCTTCAAGTCTTCATCCTCATGGCAGCCGCTGGCCCATCATCCCAGCGTCAGCCCAGTCCTCAAGTCCAGCTCAGCCCATGAAGCTCCTCGACCACCCGAGCTGTCTGTGACATTCATGTCACCTAAGGTGTGTCAGGCCTCAGCTACACCTGCTCCCCACGTCTCTGCTGTCTAACGGCGACTTCACCCCAAGGCTGTCGCACATTCTTTGAGGCGGGAACTTGGCTATTTTCTTCGCCTGTGCCCTGCCCCACAAAAACCATCAACCCATTACCAATGAGTTCTCTCTGACTCAGGGCCACCTTCCAGGACAGAAGTGGCCCGGGGTCTCCAAGGTGGTACTCCACAGGAGCCAATGGCCTCATCTTTCCCCCACATTGTGGCCGGTGTTTTCAAACCACCAATGTTGTGGTGAGCAGCCAGGCACTTAACCACTGCTCCAGCAGGGTGCCTCGCCCTGTCCCTCAGTGACGGGCAAACCCAGTGTGCAGATTCAAAGAAGCACTGCTTTGTATTGCCAATATGGCATGCCAAAGTGGGGGGAGGTGTAAGGCTTTGTCGTGCGCATGTTGTCAGAGGGACCAGTCTTTGGAAAAGGGCAAAAGTATATCATGCTTGGAAATGTGGAGAGTTAACAGCAGACGGGATGGTTCTCAGTGGGATGGTCTGACACACTGACAACACAATGGAGAGACTGTAAAGACAGTGCAGGATCGGACAAGATGTAGGTCTGTTACTCCGGGTCACTATGCGCCTGAGTCAGCCTGGCAGCACCTAACATGACTCTGGTGTAACTGGCAAGGCCCTTCCTCGCTGGTGGTCCTTTGCTGAACAGCCCCACGTCTCACCTGGAAGTCTAACTTCGCTCCACATCCTGGCAGGAGGGCACACCGAGGGCAGCAGAGATGCTGACGGTGCTGCAGGATGACAAAGACAGGCAGCGTGAGCTCTGCGTGGTCAGGGCGTACGAACCCAGCGACTGGGTGAAGGGTTGAGCCTTGAGAGGTGACTGATAGACTCAACCATTGGGTAGAATCAACCACTGGACCATTGAAGGACAATTCTTCTCAGACATCGCGGGGCTCCCCGGGAGTCAGTGTGGATGTGAAGGCAACTAGTCTTTGTTTTCATCACTGTTTAATGTACGAACATGGAGCTAAGTGTTTAACAAATGATTCAATCTATTCATCTGGACCTCATGAATGAAGCACTGTTACTGGATCGTTTGATAAGATAACCCAATAGATTTGGTACTATTATTGCGCTCACTGCAGTCCTGTGTCATCTGAGGCACAGTAGATAATCTGTCAAACTCACACAGCTAGAAAGCAGTTGTGTGGCCCAGGTCTGCTCCGAGCCGCCATGCTATGTTCTTGTTAGAGGGACGTGGCTTCTTTCACACAGCCATGGGGGGGCCATGTTCCACACGGAAACCGGAGTCCACTATAAAGAAAAGTGGTGGCCAGTAAGACATTCCAGGGGAGCCCCACAAAGAAGGGCATACGGGGTCAAGCCCACAGAGATGCCTCTGAACTCTTGAGAAGAATGCTGCAAAAAAGGCACCTCGTATGCTCTGCCCAGTGACCACTGCACAGTCTTGAGGGTGGGCCCATTCCAGACGTGTCTTATGGCGTTATTGTTACTCTCCTGGGGTGATTCCTAACGACCCCAGGAACGAAACTCGGGCCACATCTGTGCCCACTTCACATTCCCTTCCTGCTTAGATATATTGTGTTCACTGTGGTAACTCAGCTCACCAAGGGCTTTCCTCTCCTGGGATGATCCTCTGATTTTCCAAGCATCATGTCTTTTTTTCCACAGACTGGTCTCTCCTAATGTCATGGCCAAAACATGTGAGATGCAGTCCCACCATTCTTGTTTCTAGAGAGCTCTCTGCTTGCACTTCCAGAATCCCAGATGGATTCGCTTGTTCTTTCAGCCATCTCTATTCCTTAAGAAGAAGAAACACAGCACTCACAAAGTCGTTGCTGCAGTTGGATTTGTTCATCGTACTTCAAAGGCTCTTGCAAACCCAACCAGGGCACACACAAGAAGCAGCCCTCTCTGCCTGGTGGTCAAACAGCAGCTGGAAGGGAGGCCCCCACAATTATTCAAGTATTAGTGGTTGCTTAAGCGCGATGGGTTTTCAGGGGAAAGACTGGGAGGCCGAGGTTGGAAACGAAGCCCCATTATTAATATAGTCAAGCCATTCAGCTGGATTCAATAAAAGGAAAAAAGCCCTGCCCAGACAAGTGTCTGTAGAAGATGAGAAAAGCTGGGTTTTTTGAAAAAAACCCTGGTTTTATTGAATCCAGGCTTTATACACAGCAGTCCATTTTCCTGAATGGTTGAAAATCATCCTGTAAGTTTAAGTCCTTCAAAAGGAAACTAATTAAGTCGTGTGAAGAAAGCAGAGTCAGGTTTAAGGGAGAGACCTGCTTGACGCCAACCAAGGCTGATGGAGCCCTCAGAGCCCTTGCGTTACGTGGTCAGGGAAGGCTGTGTGTCCCCCTCTACTAGTTCCATTCTGGGTAAAAACCTTCACTGCGTGCCCAGGAGTCCCTGCGGGAGTCCTGGTGGAGCACTGGCTAAGCACTTAACTGCCAACCAAAGGTCAGCAACGTGAACCCACTCGCTGCCCCACGGGAGAGCGATGTGGCTGGCAGTCAGCTTCTGTAAAGGGTCCAGTCTTAAGTCCTTCGGAGGGGAGGCTACTCTTCCCTGTAGGGTTGCTAGGCATCAGAAGCCACTCCACGGTGATGGGGTTGGTTTGTCTGAGGTGTCCCTAGGTGGTCAAATGCTGGACCACTAAATAAACAGAAGATTGGCAGTTCCGATTCAAGCAAGCAGCTCAGAAGAAAGCCTTGGCAGTTGGTTCCCGAAAGGTCAGAGTCACTGACAACCCTACTCGGTACAGTTCTGTCCTGAAACATAAGGAGTCAGAACGCACTTGACCCCAGGAGAGACCTCAGGATCTCAGGAAGGACAGCCCAACTCTGCTCCAGAGGTGCTCCCCACCCCCAGGAAGGGACAGAGTGGGGAGAGCTGGCCAGGTTCAGAGGAACATTCTCTGACAGGGTTCTGCTGGTCTGGGTGTCTTTGTCTCCTTGTTGACATAGTGCTGGCCCCTCTTATACCTCTGGACCCACTGTTTTTGGATGAGTCTGTCCCCTCTCCCAGGCCTGTTGTCCCCTCTCCCAGGCCTGTTGTCCCCTCTCCTAAGACCTCCCCAGCTTGTTGAGCCTGAAGGCATTTTCCATATTTATCCCTCAACCACATCCCTGGCCTGCTGCGACTCCTGCCTCGCTGCCCACTCAGTGCTCAATGCCATCAGCACTGGACAGACCGCCCGGAACCCAGCCCCACCCAGTGGTGGCTGTGCAGCTGGACGGAGGCC
The DNA here is from genome assembly GCF_000299155.1 of Elephantulus edwardii. Classification (NCBI taxonomy): domain Eukaryota; kingdom Metazoa; phylum Chordata; class Mammalia; order Macroscelidea; family Macroscelididae; genus Elephantulus; species Elephantulus edwardii. The sequence continues at coordinate 3,479,748 of NW_006399868.1, forward strand.
CAGAGCATCACTCCTGGGTGAAGACATCCAGCGTGGGGCCACACAGTCCCTGTTCAGCTGACAATGGCCACAACAAGCCTGCTGTGCAGACAAGCAAAGACCGGGCATGACTGTCCTCAAGGACCTGAGTACCCTGAGGAGGAAAAAGAAACAGGACAGAGCCCAAGGGACAGTCAAAACAGCAACGCATGACAGAGATGCCCTTCATGGAGCCTCAGAGAGGCCCACACAGCGAGTCCCATGATCAGAATCCCCAGATGGACAGGCTTCTCGTGCAAGTTCAGCTTCTGGGCTCTGTGACTATGCATTATGGGTGAGAGGACTATCTGCTCTGTGACTATGCATTATGGGGTGAGACCACTATCTGTCGCCATCGTCCTTCAGCCGTATCCCCTACGGCCAGAGTCCCATCCACATCCCACAAGTTCACAGAACAGAACTACTGCTGGCCACTGATCTCAGAACGGACAGTGGGTGTGGCCAGCACTGAGGGCCCTAGAACTTCCCAATGTGCCGCAATCCTGGTTAGGTAAAAAAGAGGAGTACCTGAGGTGCTTTGAGAAACAAAACTTAGAGAAGAAGGAGACTACTCTGGCAAGGAGAAACTTGGCCCAAACTTAGACTGGGTACTGGAAAGATGTGAGAATCTGGGCCTACAGCAGAAGGGAGCTCTGGAGGGGGTACCCTCCACTCTCAGGGGTGCGATCCGGGCACACAGTCATGGGGACCCATCTGTTGTTCCACAGAACTAAGACCCCATCTATAACGGAAGCAGGCCACCAGGTCTCGTCTTTGGCAGTACTAATCCAGTGAGCTGGCTGACAGTCACTTGCACCCTTCAGGGCCTGATCTATATGGTGGTGCTTGTTGTAGGGTGTTGCTGAGGCAAATATGGCTCAGAGCGATCCAATCACCACAGCCCCGAAGCTCGTCCTACCCTGTGCCATCCTCACCATCTCCGCCCCGTCGAGTCCACTGCTGCCGTCTTCATGCCGATCCATCTTATTGAAGGTCTTCCTCTGTTCCACTGACCCTGCACCTTTCCAAGGATGATATCCCCACAGTAGGTTATGGATACGGTAAAACATACAAGGCCTCGGTCACTACCACTGAGTCTCATAATTCCTAGCACGCTGGACTCTGGAAGTGAGATCTAGTTAAAAACTCAAATAGTAGGTGATTTCTAAAGAGTAGGATTATTCATGTACCCATTTCCTGAGCAAAGTAAACACTAGAGAACCTGGGAATGCTTGCTGCCAAAGAACTGGTGAGATGCTGCTGCTTCTTAGTAAAAATGTGACTGTTGTTCCACTTTGGACCTTCAGGATTTAGCTTTGAGAGTATGGATCGAAATGGATGCAGTCAGTTTTAAGCTATCAATTCCATGACGGTGCACCTGTGGGCCTGACCACCGGCCCTCACTTCTCAGGAGATCACCTTTGTCTTCACTTGCATCACGACGTGAATCTGGAATTTCCATCAAGACCAGAGGGGCTGTCCACAAACAGTGATTACAACCAGAGGGAAACAAGCCATACACTGTCCAGACTGAAGGAACCTTTCAAAACAAGACAAATTTTAGTTCTAATATCAAAGTTGTGTTCCATTTTCGTCTTTGTCCAGAAAGAAAAGAACACATCCAAGACGGGGTAAAAAAATTCCGTTTTTGCACTGACTATATTACCAGGTTTACTGTTAAAATACATTCACATCAAAAACACCACCTCTACCTGAGTATTTCGGGTGTTATTTGTTTAAGCATGTTTGTTTTCTTAGTGGAGCTGAAAATGTTTTTCCCCCCGGTGTTTCTGAAGGAACATTTAGACTAAAATAAAAATAAATGACATGTTTAAAGAGCTACAGTCATCAGACCTGGAGAGGAGAGAGCAAAGAACGGGCAGGGGAAGTGAGTTTTCGGACCGGTGTAGTAGTTTCCTATTTTGGCTGCTCTAATTAGAGGTAGGAAAACAAACGGACTGGAAAACGCACATCTCCACCTTCCACAAGTGAGAACTCATCTCTGAAAACCTAGCTCCTCGGGCCAAGGCTTAGGAAGACAACGTGCGTCCATATAATATTTTCCTGTTCTTCTAAATCAAAACAGCCCTATGTCTGTGAACTGGAAGAACAAAATAAAAATCTCTCGTTTGTACCAGGCTTTCAACCATTTGGCATATTCCTGTACTTGAACTTAGTCCTAGGAGGTAGGAGTCATAAAGAGATGTTGACTGTAGAATCTTGACTTAGTAAAAATTTGACTTGAGATTTTCTTTTCAAGTAATAAAAACTTAAGAAGAGTTCTCATATAGCATTAGACCCTAAAACTTTCTAGAAGAGCAATTGCAAATATCCAGACAATATCAGGCTTACTTTCTTGTGTTTGTGATTTTTTTTGTGTGTGTGCATGTGGTGGAGGAAATGAAGGTACTTAACTTTTATTCTTAAAGTAATATATGTATATATACACACCTTTAATGTTCACAAAACTACTACAGAGTAAATATTATTTTAATCCTCACTTTAGAGGTAACAAACTGCAAGGTAACTCTTGTCCAGGGTCATGTGTTCATTTATAGCACAGTTCCTTCTAGAAACCAGCTGTTTCCTAGTTTAGCCTTTTAGTTACTAGATACTTGGGATTTAACTAAGACGATGGCCCTGGAAGGGAGCTCTGGTGGCCGAGTGCTAGGAGCTGTGCTGACCAACCAAAAGGATGTGGTTTGGAACCACCAGCTGCTCCATAGGAGAAAGATGGGCAATCTCCTCCTGTGCAATTAATTTACTGTCTCTATCAACACTCTTTCAGTAGCCAGGAAATTAAAAGTCGCATTGTCATGGGAAAACCTGCTGTTAGGGACCTCTCCAAAGTACTGAAGAGCAATGGTGTCTCTCTGGAGACTAAGGTGCGTCTGATATAGGCCACAGTCTTTGCAATCACTTGTTATGCATCAGAGAGTTGGACAATGACCAAGGAGGATAGAAGGAGAATTGATGCCTTTGAGCTGTGGTGCTGGAGAAGAGTATTGAGAATACCATGGACTGCTAGGAAAACAAACAGATTCATCCTGGAAAGGGTTAAACAGGGCTACTCCTTGGAGGCAAGGATTCTGAGGCTCCGTTTAACATACTTTAGACATGTTGTAAGGAGAGACCGTTCCTTGGAGAGGGACGTGTTTGGGAGGGTGGAGGGACCGCGCAGGAGAGGAAGGCCCTCTATGAGGTGGATTGATTCAGCGACTGGGGTAATCAGGATGGAAGTGTCAAGGACAGTGCAATTGGCACAGAACAGAGCAGGGTTTAGGGGTGTTGTACATAGGGTCGCTATGGGTCGCAGGCGACTCGACGGCACATAACAACAACAACAAACTAATAATCTGCTGAAGGGTCAACTGTGAGTCAGTTCCAACTCACTGGTACGCAACACCAGCATGGCTCTGAAACACTATTCCATGAGAAAACAAAACAAGAACTTGGAATTTCTGATTCGTCCATCAGCATAGATGAAGGCGTGTTGGTGGCTCAGTGGTACGGAGCTGTGTTGCCAACCCAAAGGCCTAAGTTTGACTCCTCCCGCTGCTGCACCGGAGAAAGAGGGCAAACTCTTCCCATGAAACTCACTGCCTCTGAAAACCCACAGGAGGGTCAAGCGTGGGTCAGTTCTAACCCTACGGTACCTAACAAACGTAACAGGCATACATGGTTGGTTTGCGTCTATATTATCCATAATCCACCTTAGTCTAACAGAGCTCTGAGGTAAGACACTAGCAGACTGGTATCTTCTGATGCACACAGTGTGTCCTTTCCCATCCTAGTCTAAAGATAAACACAGTGTCTTACTTCTGAGATCCAAACACGAATGATTCGTTCACCTTTCAATGATAAAGAGCCTCTACAGACAGGTTCTTGACGTTGTCCTTCACTGTATTCACTTCTCTCTGTCAGTTTTCCACCCAAACACTCTGGTGAAACCCCACTAAGAGCCACAGAGCACACTCCCTTCCAGAAGTGTTTTACTGGCCATTTTTACCTAAGATGTTACACTGAATCGAAGCTAAGGAGCATTCTGGAACTCACTAGAAGCTGCTATGAGTCGAATCGTGTCCCTCAAAAAGATCAGATGAAGACTTCACTCCAGAACCTGTGACCTTATTTGGAAGCGGGAGCTGGTGTAGACAGTCAAGTTTAGATGAGGTCATACTGGACGAGGGTGGGCCCAGATCCAATGCCTGTGTCCTCACAGGAAGACACAGCAGAGACGCAGACACACCATGGGGATGATCAGGGGGTGATGCTCGGGGACACACAGAGGGAAGGAGCCACCAGCAGCTCTGAGAGGCAAGGACGCGTCCTCTCCTGGAGCCTCCAGAGGTCCACATGGCCTTGCTGCCATCTGGATCCAGACTCCGAGTCTCCAGAACTGTGAGATGGGACATCTGTCCTTTCAGGATACAGAGTCTGTGGGATTATGCCTGCAGGGTCTTAAGTGATCAGCACAAGAGCCAACCAAATTCTATCAAAAGTCACCAGCTTCAAAGATTATCTGTACTCAAAAGGCCAGCAAGTCCCCAGGGTTCACTCCCTGAAGCCCTAGGAAGCCCAATCACCAGGAATTATAAAATATTAGGTAAGAATATCTGAATCAAAAAGTTGCAGTATTTTTTTGTGGAGTCTCAGAAGGGTGAGGCAAATTTGACGATTAATTTGTGACTTGATAAAAAAGGAGTATGTAAGAAATGATTTTTTTTCTATAATTATATTTTATTAATTTTCATAAACATTTGCAGAGATTTTGGGCTTCCACTCATTCATTGTTGCACTATTCTCTCTACCCTCCTCCCAGTTTGTTCTTGTCCAAATGCCACAGTGCTTGTCAAAGCCAGTTCTGATTAATCTTCTTTGTCAGTGTGTCCTTTGCCATTCCCTATCACTCCTCCCTGAGAGAGACTTCACCCTGAGTCATAAGGAAAAGGGGACGGCGTATTCTCTTAGCTACTTCCTGCTGAAAAGGGACGCTGTGGGTTTCAGGGTGAAGATCTTCTCTCACTACGTAAGAAATGATTTTAACTTAAATGAGGAAATGGCAAGACCCCCCTCCCCCATCTGCCAGAGTTTGCCTCGATAAGACCTTGTACAAACCTTTCCCCACGTCTGACATCCAGGACACATATTCAAAATACGTAGCTACCAGCATGGTGTGCACCGAGGCTCATCAGAACAGACTTCTGCTGGGTGTCAACAGCCGGCCAGGCAGGACAAGGGCAACCAGGGGAATTCCAGCCTGATGCGCTCATCTGAGGTCCCTGTCGGTCCTGAGGCGGCCTGGAGGGGCACCCACATCTAGGTTGTTTAACAATTAATCTTACAGATGGCCACTTGGGTCTAGTCGGCGGCACTGTCTGCACAGGCCTGGGGATCTGCTCCCGTCGGCTCCCAGCCAAGAAATCCCTGTGCTTCTCCTCCATGAGCCGGGGGCGGGGGGGGGGGGGGTCAGCAAGAACTGGAGGATCTGGGCAGCAATGGGGAGCAGCATTATGCTGATGAGGTGATGAGTTTAAGAACAGGGAAAAAAACAGGGTGAGGGAAGTGCAGGCATGACAGTTAGTGACGGGCAGGGGAGATTCAAGTGCAGGGTTCAGATGTCTGAGTATGTTCTGTGGTCTCCCGCCTCACCAGAAAGTGAAGCCAGGGCTCACTCAGGAGACGACCGGTCCAGATACCTGTATGGAGAGCCCAGGGCGCAAGAGCTGTGAGTTCTTGCCCCCAACTCTTCACAGGCTGCCTTCCCACTGCTAAGTGACCAGGGCTGGACCTGTCAGCGTCACAGCAGTCATGTAGAAGGCCTTCACCTTTGAAGTTGACCCAGACTCAGGGAAGGCCGGTGAACACTGTGGACGGCGTTTTCTTGCACAGGGAAATGTAAATGTGACCCTGGTCCAACCACACCGCTGCAGTCCACTGCATGCTCTCCCTGGGAGCTGGGCATCTGCTTCGGTCAGTGTGGCTGGGGCACCGGCCCCAGGAGGTGGGGATCTGCTTCGGTCAGTGTGCCTGGGGCACCGGCCGAGATCACTTTACAAGGAAGAGGCGCAGTGCAGGAATGCGAGCAAGTCCTCAGAATGCGTGTGTAAAACTGCTGACTATTCACTGGGTGTTCATGCTGATGCAGCCAGGCCTGCCTGTCATCCTCTGGACACACCTTCTCAACACCAGCGATGCTCAGGAGACTCAGGCACTCGGGGACCAGTGCGTCCTGCCGTCAGCATGGGATACTGACTGGGGACCGGGCCTCAGTCTGGGCCACAGGGAGGGGGTCACAAGCCTTGATTGTGGGGAAAAGCACCAGCGACTCACAGGTTCTGCTGTTTAGCTTCTATCTAGGCATCAAGCAGCCGTTCTGCCTGGTCCTCATCCACACGAAACAGCTCTGGTGGACCAGTGGTAAGAAGCTGTGCTGCTAACCCGAAGTTACATGGTTCAAATCTACAAGCTGCTCAGTGGGAGAAAGATTCACTCAAATGACATTTACTGCCTCTAAAAAAGAGGGTCTACTCTGGGACTGTTCCTACTTGGTGGTACCCTACGATGGTAACAACATCTACACGAGATTGTCTGCCCCGGGCACAGCCAGTGCCCAGCAGGAAAGCCCTCCCAGGTCCCAGCATCTGACTAAGAGGCAGAGCTGTCATTGGGAGGGGCTGCCACAGACTTTACAGAGGCCCCTGCACTGAGTCAACGCTAGCTCACGGTGAGGACGGAGCAGAAATATCCCACGGGTCACTGATGCTGGACCCTGTCCGAAGCTGGCTACCTCGTCTTTCTCCCACGGAGTGACCAGGGACTTTGAGTCGCCATCCAGTCAATCTGTGACTGAGTGCTTTAGCACTGTGTCACCAGGACTATGAGTCACTGGCCCTGAAGCAGAACCAGTGATGGGGCTGTGTCTTCAAGGAGGACTCAAGCCACATGCTGTTGCTGGTTCGATCCCAACTCTTGGTCACCCTCTACTGGGTTTCTGAGGCTGAAAATCTTCATGGGAGGAGACTCTCATCCTTCTCCCTTGGAGAGGCTGGTGGATTCGAACTGCTGACCTCTCCACTGGCAGTATGATTCATTACACCCTGTGTGTCCCAAGGCTGTGAGGAGGGGGGCATTCTGAAATGAGGTGCCTGGGCGGCCATGCTCCTCCCGCACGCAGGCCAGCTCAGCACCCCAGGGTGTGCGGTGAGGGTCTGTCCCAGCAGGTCCACTCCAGCCTGGTTAAGACCCTGTCTGTGAAAACAATTACCTGCCTGGGATCCTGGGAAAGTGAGACTTGCCAGGGTCCCTGCCAGGAAGCGTGCTGTAAACAAGGGCTGGGAATCTCCCAAATAAGACCCGGGGGTGTGTGTGCAGACAGCTGCAGGTCACCTTAGGCCTGGCCGCTGGATGTCGCAACACCGAGTCCGCAGGCTCCATGCAGCGCCAGGAGCGGGCCGGCCCAGGGGACCCAGAGCAGTTGCTGTGTAACTCGGAGCAGAAAACAGCCCCCACCTCCCCGGGTTGTGAAACCCCTGAACTGTGAGGAGGAGCTGACCACATCCAATTCAGAGGGCAGGGTCCCTGGGGGGCTGGGAGGGGTTCAAAGCAGGGAGAGAAAGAGGCCATTTGCGGTGAATTTATGGAGGATTTGGGGTCATGAGTCATGGGACTCGCCTCAATTAAGTTAACGGAGCAGCACAAAGCCCGATCGGACGGAAGCAGCTGTAAAGTGGGCCGGGTGGACACACTGGTTCATTCTGTGTCTGCTCTTAAGCCGGCAGAAGGGAGCCCAGGTGGCCTAGTGGGTAGGGAGACGTGCTTCTAACCTGAACGTGGTGTCAGTCTGATGGTTCAAACCCCAACAGCAGCTTCATGGAGGAAAGAGAGGCAATCTGCTCCCAGGTAATTTACAGCCTCCGAAACCTGCCGGAGGGTCTGCGAGGACTCAGTTCAGACTCAACAACAATGAGTTTGAGGTCTTTTTGTTTTAGTGTTAACTGATCCAGAGAACTCAGTACATGTTCCCATCCACCCAGCATGGGGACCGGGTGGTGTGCTTACCTGCCACAGAGATTCTGTGAACGGTGGCACTGGGGGGTCCACACCCACCCCTCAACTCTTCCTGAGGGCTGGTGATACAGCTCAGGAATGTTGTTGAATTGAGAAAAGAAGCCATGAATTTGCACGACAGAAAGGGACAAGGAGGTGGAAGCAGGCAGGGAGGCATGGCCTTGGTGTGACAGCCTGGCCAGACCCTCCTGTGGGGACACATAGTTGTCCAAGAGGCATCAGCGGGGCTCATGCCCTGCCGGGGGTTCCCTGTGGGACTGGCCTGCTGTGAGCAGAACCCTGGGCAAGCTCTCCCCTGATGCCATTTGTAAAGGTGAAGGTTAAGGGAGACGCTGAAGGTGCACTAGTCCTGGCCCCCCGGGTGGGGAAGCAGCTTGTCTCAGCAAAGACCCTCTCTGTACCCGGCTGGAATCACCACTGCTCTGTAAAGTGACACTGCCACTGAAGACATTCCTGGGCTGAGCTGCTCACATGGGTCCCCCTGCCAGTTCGTCCTCCTTGTTAACTTGGGGGTAATCACTGCAATAGTGGATCTCAGCGTGCTGCTATCCCAAAGGCCACACCTCTCTCCCAGTTCAAGTTCACCCAGCAGCTGAAGCAGACAGATGGGCAATCTCCTCCCGTGTGATTTTCAGCCTCAGAGACCCACTGGAGGGCAGCGGCGGGTCAGAGCAGACCGGAGAGCAGTGAGTGAGGTGGTCAGAAGGCTCTCTGCCAGCGAGGATGGTGAGGGCCCGTCTGCACACATTTGGAGTGTATTCCCAGGAAGGGCCGGTGCCTGGAGACAGATGCCGTGTACGGAAAAGCAGAGTCAGGAGGACACTCGATAAGACGCGCTGACCGTGACTGTGACAACGGTCTCAAGTGTAGCATGACTGAGTGCGCAGTGGGACAGGCCAGGGCTTCCTCCTGCTGGACCTGACTTGCTGGCAGCCCCTCTCCTACCAATGGGAGCCTCTGGGGGCCTCGTCCGCAGGCGCGTGCTGCTAGCCAAAGGCCGAGAGCCTCTCTCCTGAATCCACCAGCGGCTCCGCTGGAGAAAGATGGGCAGTCTCCTCCCGCGTCAGTTACAGCCTCAGAAACCTAACGGAGGGTCAACGATAAGTTGGTTGTGACTCTACAACAGTAAGGTCAACGGGGACTTGAAGAGACGGGTGATAAGAGACATAGATCAACAGGAACCACTTCTAGAAAAATATTATGTATGCAAGTGACTGTGTAAAATACAGCAGACATGAGAGCAGCACACTGCATAGGGACAATCGTGTGCAAATGAAAACCACCCAACACCACACTGTTAGGGTTCTCCCGAGATTTGAACGAGTTGGCATGGGAAGGGTTTAGAAGGAATTCTGACCCACAACAGGTGACAAAGGGCATTGTTGCTGGGTCAGGTGGAATCCATTCTGACGCTTGGGGACCCCAAAGTCAAAGCCCCTGCTTTGACTTTGTTACAGAGTAGAATTGCCCCTGTAGTTCCTGGGTGGTAACTGCTACTGTAATGATGGTAATTGTTATGGAAATAGAGCCCCAGAGCTTTCTCCACCCCCCATCCCCCAACCCCTGAGAGCAGCTGGTAGGTTTGAACCACCAACTTTGGGGTTAGTAAACAAGCACTTAATCATGAACTCCTTCCCAAAGACATCAGATTCCACCATCGCTGAGGGTAGCCTTGTTCTCTGACTGGGACGTACTGACACTAGTCAATATAGCCATTCTGTGTCCACACTCCTTCGCTCGTGATAGACTAGGATCCAGAGTTCAATGAGCAAATGGCAACCCACATTTGCCGGCTATCAACTGAGCCAATGTCTGACATGACTGAAAACCAAAAAGCATTTCAACAGCCTTCCCTCTTCCCTTCGTTCACTTTCCTGCCTTCACTGAAGACCGCAGGCAGGTATTTTAATAAGTAACCCCTGGCAGGTCATGGAAAACACATTTTAATAGCAAGAAGACAAAGGTTTGTGGCGTGAAGTTGCTTTTCTGAGTCAAGCCCCGGCCCCACAGCCGAGCTGGGCAGCGCTCCGTCAAGCAGAGGCCCTGGTGTTGCTAGGAACCCCTGTCCTGAAGCAAAGCTTGCAGCAGGCACCCCCCCACACAGCCCGTGGATGGGAAACCCGTCCTCCCTGCCCTCCCTGCGCCTTGGCTCTGCAGGGCTCTGTGCGCCCGCCTGACCCGGGCAGAGTGGAGGTGGGGCCAGGCAGGCAGCGGCCTCATCCAGGCTTGGTCTCCATGGCGTCCTCCGCTTTCCCAGGCCCACCCTGGCAACCTGGATGATTTGCTGCCAGACAGCTGAGCTCTCACTCTTGGCGAGGTGGGGGTAGGGGACGGGACTCTGTCTCAGAGTTTGCTGGGAAAGTGGGGGCCACTAAGTTCACATAGGTGGACGTCAGCTGCTCAGAGCAACATCGGGCACACAAGGTCAGCACGCTGCCTGCTTCCGCTCCAGCCTCTCAGTGGGTCTGAGATCCATAGTTCTCACTGGCTGGTTTGAAGGACTCCATCTCCAGGCCTTTCCTCCTGGCCTACCTCAGGCTGGAAAACCTCCTAGGACCTGGGCATCAACGCACCACACCATCCTCCACAGCCAGCCCGTGCAGTGTGAGGTGGGCTTGCTGGAACCTGGACGCAGATCTCCAACACGGAGGGTGAGGGTTCAAGCACTGAAGCACTGAGCTGAATGTGGGACAGGCAGGTCTCCAGCAAACCCCTGAAGACCCTCCCTCCAGCCATGGGTCCCAGTCCCATCACCACTCCCAGCTCTCCGTAGCCCCTGCTCCAGTGGACACCTCCTTCCCCCCATCAGAGTCACAAGGAAGACAATGAGCAGTGAGCCCACTCAGGTCACCCTGGACTCCCAGGGAACAGAATGTTTAAGTGCCTGGTGGGCATCGATGTGCTGACCCTGGACTCGTGGCAACCCAAGGAGCTTTCCATGACTCCAAACACAAATGCCACCCTCAACAAGGTCCACCTGTCACTCTTCTAACTGATGAGGGAAGGCTGGTCATGGAAAGCTTCCAGGATGACCAAGAACAACGATTAGAGAGACGATGTGTGTTTTGTCCTCTCTGCATCCAAAATGAAATGGTCGGAGCTGCTCAGACCCGGGGGCACTGTTCAGAGGACACATTTTTAGAACAACTAGAATAGAGGATGGATCCAAGTCACAGGCGCCCCTCCAGGTGGTCGCTGGCCCAGGTATCCTGAGCTGAACCTTCCTCTCTGTGATGAGGTCAACTGAAGTCATCGTTAGACCCATCCGTCCACCACTTCTCAAGTTCACTACTGAACAGTTCTGCAGCTCTGAGACCCTCAGGGCACCTGCTTGGGGACAAGATCATCTCACTGCCCAGAGCCCTGGGTGGTCATAGCTACAGCCCCTCAGGGCCAATTTCTTCTAAGAAGTCACAGGAGCTCTGAAGGTCCCCAAAGTTCTCTGAGACATGGAGGCACATAGTGGGGACATGTGCATGGGGCCTGCACCCGATCCCTGGAGCACACGAGTCACCAATGAATCAGTAGTCAATGAGCAGTCACATCACAGTGGACCTCCAGCACATGACTCCAGAGAAGCCACAAGAAGATGGACCAATGGGCTGTGGCCAGAGATAGCAAACAGGAGCAGGGCCGGAGGAAGTCCCCAGATATCTTATCTCCATGATTGTGGTCAGGCATGAAAAGGGAAGAGGAGAGGTCTGCCCCCCATAAGGATCTGGAACCCCTGCTGGGCCAGGGATGAGTGTCCCAGGTCACTCACAAGGGCTTCGCTGTCCTGAGCAGTCAGCCAGGACAAACGGCCAGAGCTGCTGGGGACAGCGCTCGCCCACGGCTCTGGACAGCTGCTCTTGGGGGACAGCTGCTCTCGGGCTCCATGCCTGGCCACCAGCCCAGCTGTGCCAGGAGGACCTCGCAAAGCTGCAAGCAAAACAAAACCCAAAGCACAGCTAGGTCGATCCTGACATCACGAAGCACAACTGCCCTCTGGGGTCTCAAGGTGACAGTCTTCACGGGAGCAGGTGCCCGGGTCTCTCTCCTGCAGAGTGGCTGGTGGGTCTGAACCACCCACCTTTCAGTCAGCAGTTGAGCACTGAAGCCATGTGCCACCAGAGCTCCTTCTGGAGTGCTGCAAGTTTCCATATGAGAGATGGAGATGTCTGCCATCCCTCCAGCATTAAGCCAGTTCCGAGGAAGGTGACTGAAGACGCCGGAAGGCCATTCAATCCCCCCAGGCACTGTGGGAGCTGGGAAGGTGAGGCAATGGAGACCCCACCTCAAGAGATGGAAGGATGGGGGGCTGCACAACCATGTTTGGAGAACTGCCTAGCGACCTCTGTGATCACACGGCTCCAACAGTAAACACGAGTCTTTGTGCTCTGCTCTTCCACTCTCTTGTGTACATTAAGCTACGTAAATTTATTTTAGCAGAAATAACCACGTTTCCCTCTTAATGCCCTACTCTGAGCTTCTGCTGAAGGCAGCTTGCTGGGGAGAGCGATAAGTCACTCAGTGTGAAAACCACACCATGGTCCTGCTGCCACCAGCATGATCCACTGTCACCGGGACCACACAGGAACTCAGAATGGAGGCCATCAGAGCAAGGGCCGGCCAGATGGTGGGCAGTGAGCTGGAGATGAGTGTTGGTAGTGCCCGTGCCCACCCTGGCTAACCCCTGAGGCAATCTTATAAGGAATAGCACAGTGTCATCTTGATGCCATTGTCTTGACATCAACCCATCCCTCTAACTTCCTTTGCTGAGATTCTGCCTGTCAGCAGCCCATGGCCATCTGCTCATGGAGGGAGTATGGGCTGACCCGTGTGCACATGGACTGTGGCGTATGTCCTCCTTCTGCTCTTAACCCCGTCTACTGAACCAGCCTCTGGGGGATCGATTTGTCCCCAAGATGAGGACAAACCAGGTCTCTGAGGTTCACAGCCCAGCAAGTAACAGCATCCTTGGGGGCCTTCTGGAGTCATGGGCTTAACCTTCCCCCAGTGACAGCCCAACGAACTAAGGCATCTCCACTGTTTCCACCATATGGGGTTCAAACGTCGGAAGGGGTCTCATATGCAGACTGCAGCAGCAGAGACAGGTCCCAGACACCTGGGGGTGGCGTGCACAGCTCCAGAAGCAGCCACAATCGCTGCTCCCTCTTCACCTGTGTGCAAAGCTCTCTATTAACTCTGACCTCTCAACCATGCTCTGTTCTGCTAGAAGCACGCTGGGCTAATGTGGGTCTAAAAGGTCTGCCACACGGAGTCAGGAGGAAACAGAATGTGATCGGAAGACGCAACACAGGCAATGCAATGCCACAGCTGATATAGCTCAAGCTGGTGAAGGAGTATGACAAAGTCGAGCGGTATTAACGTGGGAAGACTTTCAGGAAGAAATATCCCAAGGCGAATAGCAGCTCAGTGTTGGAATACGACGATGGGCTTGGAAGGGGGAGAGTCCTGAGAGCTAACGCTTGACTGGACCTCGCAGTGTACTTGTTATGTGTCATCAAGTTGGAACCAACTGATATGATACATGACACTATAAGGCACCAGCAAGTGTAACAGAGGAACTGGTCAGGGATCCGAGGTGGAGGCGCTCAGAGACTGGTGGCTTGAAAGCTTCTACAGAAAGGAAGAGAGAGAGAAGCTATCAAGACGGCCCAGTAACTGTGGGTCTGCTGCTTCCCACCACCCTGGAGGGAACAGCTCAGGGGCTGGCCCTGTACGACAGGCCTCGCGACAACTGTGAGGCAGGCACCACCCTTCACCTCATTCTCCCAGTGCCCTGTTGGGCCCGGAGAGGTCAAGGAACCCCCGACGGTGAACAGAGCGGGGACACGGGTCCCTGCACTCTGTTCATGGGTCTGGAGTCTCAACACCTCGCTCGAATGCCTTTTTCCATTACACATGCCACGCCGCCTCTCTGAGCCATATTTATTAGCAGACAAAATTGTCAAACAGCTTGGGTTTTTAGGCTGAATATTTAAAATATTATAAAACCCCGGCTGGTGGGGAGGGAGTCGCATGACACAGTTTCTGCTGATCACTCAGTAATCCGTCCAAGACCATGATGCGCACACACTATTTCTGTCCCTGTTAATATACAGCACAATATAAACACTGACTCACTCAGAGTCGGAACAATAAATTAGCACTTGCTGGAGTGCTAAAATAGCACTTGATTTGCTCTGTGCCCAAGCACGCTATCTATTTATACTTTGCTTACTTATGTAGAGTTCAAAGTGCTTTACACACATTTCATCAGCGCTATACACATGTAGATTTATCCTCTTTATTATGCACGTACGACCAATGAAACCTACCACACTTAATATTTACTGGAGCATTGTTCAGTGTTTAATTAGCTTAAAACCCAAATATATATATATATGT
>NW_006399868.1:3494393-3599950 GCF_000299155.1 Elephantulus edwardii
CCCCATTACCCCAGTCACTGAATCAATTCATCTCTTCAAGGGGCTTCCTTTCCTGCGCTGTCCCTCCACCCTCCCCAGCATGACGTCCCTCTCCAAGGACTGCTCCCTCCTTGCAACATGTCCAAAGTATGTCAGACAGAGCTTCAGAATCCTTGCCTCCAAGTAGCAGGCTGGTTTAACCCTCTCTAGGATGACCTTGTTTGTTCCCTTAACATTAGTAGTCCATGGTATATTCAACACTCTTCTCCAACATCACAGCTCAAAGGTATCAATTCTCCTTCTATCATCCCAAGTCATTGTCCAGCTCTCTGATGCATAGCAAGTGATTGCAATAGATATATAAATAAATTCACCGCCATCAACTTGGAATCAACTCCCAGCTGATCCTCAAGAAGTGGGTTTTCAGAGGCTGTAAGTCACATGAGAAGAGACTGCTTACTCTTCTTCCGAGTAGTTACTGGTGGATTTGAACTACCCACCTTTGGGTTGGCAAAACAATACTCACTGGATCAACTGAGCACACACACACACAAACACACACACACTGTATTGACTGTCTTTTAATTTACAATCACTGGAAGGTTTACTTACTGACAATTTTAAAAGAGACATTTTACTGTTCAACTGTCTTTTAGCTAAATTCATTTTGCATATGCTATGACCATTCTTGGCCTAGAATGCTAAGGAGACTGACCAGGACTAGAATATAGCTTTTATCTAAAAACTACTGTCTTTTTTATTACTCAGTTGACTTTCAAAATCCAATTCATACCCCACCACCCCCTGGGTTAATCCGGATTTCCAGATGTGGCTTTCAAAGGCAAAATTTCCCTTTGAGGAACAAAATAGTGACAGGAAGGACAAGCTGAGAGTGGCCAGCAGTCTGCCACTCCAGTGGACGTGAACTTGAAAGTGAGGCATACACATTGTCCGGGATGAACAAGGCTAAGATTCAGCAGCAGGGTCTTAGTACCGGATGTATGAGGAAAAATAAAGAGGTGTCATTTGATGTTTGCATCAGTGACAAGTAAAAACAGCTTGACGGCTTATCCTAAATGGGACACTGTCTTCTGCCCTCCCACGCTGAAAGAGTGTGACCAGGGTGTGCCCTGAAAGTAAGGATGTGAAGCTCCGTCCCACATGCTCTGAGCATGTTGTTAGGAGGGGCGAGTCCTTGGAGCAGGGAGCTCTGGTGGCCTAGAGGTGAGGAACTGCACTGTCAACCCAAAGGTACATGGTTTGAATCTGCCATAGGAGAAAGGTGGACAATCTCCTACTATGAGTGTGAGGTTCCGATCTGTTGTTCACAGGATCGCTATGTATGAGTCACACAGTTGACTTGACAGCATAACGACATCCTTGGAAAAAGATGCCATGCTTGGAAAAGTAGGTCAGTGAGAAAGAAGACCGTCCATGAGGTGGACCAGGGCAGTGTTTGCACCAATGGCCTTGACCACGGTGGAGGTCTCAAGGATGGTTGCAGGACCAAAGCACTGCTGTGTTCTGTTGTCTGTATGAATCAGAGTTGACCGGAAGACACCCAACCACCACAATCAAGTGATGCCAATTTTCCTATTGAAAACAGAAACTCAATTTTACGCATTATGCTGTTTTTGGGAAAGGGGGGGGGAAGTACCATGCTAGTCCCTTTTCCAGAACCGTCTGTTTCCATTTCCTTCCAGGAGAATCTCTGTGGTTTCACTTGCCCACTGTGGGTCAGGGAAGGCAGGGCAGACATGGTGAGATATAGATGAGACATGGACCAAGCACTGCCAGGATCAACGATGGTGCTGGGAGGGTAGAGAAATGAAGCTTTCTGGGCTGGAAGACGGTTTTGATACCGTAGATGTACTGAAATGTCATCCTCGGCAGTATAGTGGCCAGGGTCCTTGCCTGTCATGCAGGAGACCAAAGTTCGACTCCATGTTGGCATAGTCCATAAGGAGCTGCACTGCTAACCCGGAAGCCATGCCTCTCTGAAGGTTCAAATCCAACTGCCACCGCTCAGGAGAAAAGATGGGCAATCTCCTTCTGTAGCCTCGAATGACCCACTGGAGGGTCAGTTACCAACTGGTTCCAACTAATAGTAATGAGTTTGAGGATTTGGTTTTGTTTTCTTTTTCAGTTTTGGTCTGAAATGATGCATCCTTGTAGCACAGTGGTTAAAGTGCTTAGCTGCTAATAGGAACGTGAAAGGCTAGAACCCACCCCTGCTCTGTGGGGAAAAGGCCAGGCATTGTACCCTGTAAAGACACAGTGCTTTGGAAGAACTACGTGGCAGTTCTCTGTCCTATGGCGTCACTATGTGTCAAGTGTTACGGTGGTCTAGTGGGTAAGGAGTTGTGCGGCCCAACCAAAGATGGTGGTTCAAATCCACCTGCTGCTTCATGGCACAAAGACAGGCAATCTTCTCCCATAAGATTTACAACCTCTGACACTCGCTGGAGAGTCAACTATGGGTTGTTTCCAACTCCACAGCATATAACAACAACAACACGTGTCCAGCCAGGTCCTCTCTAACGGAACCATGGAAATCCTTAAAAGCAGGCCAAGTCCAAAATTAGTTCAACTGCATTAAAAAACTACATTGCTTGAATGTTTCCAGAAGGAGGTTTTACTCTTTTTTGTTGTTGTTGTTCCTTATCTTGTGGAAATAAACAGCAGTATGGCGTTTACCTCTGAATGGGGCCCGCCTTGGCTACAGAACAGTTTTCAGGTTAGATTCACATGGCCCCGGCAGAATTATCAGCAGAAGGTAATGGGCTGAGATGTTGGTATAAAGTTCTGTGTGTGCTCACAGTTCAGACAAATGTGAAACAGAATAGATTAATAACCATGGTGCGTGGAACATGGTAGAAAGCAACGAGCAAGGATGACAGCAAACAGCGTGTTTTCCGTTAGAGCATTTTCTCAAAATTTTAAGAAGGAAACCTGACTCTCAACAGAAAGCAACCCACCAGCATCGGGTTTCAGGCAGAATGACCACTGTGGTCTTTGGAGTGAGAGCTATATAATAAGGGCCAGCTTGGGTGACGAAAATCCCTGCTTGTGTGACTTTGCACAGCTTGGGTGTCCTCATCAACAAAGCGGTAATAATAAGACAACTTATTTTTCAGGGGTTTGTGATGTTTCGAGAAAATAAAAGAGTGCAGCAGAGAGTCATGGCTGCCATCAATTCAACCGTGACTCAGAGTGACCCCAGTGTGTCAGAGGGGACCGTGCTCACAGGGCTGCCCATGCTTGGTCTTTCTGGAAGCAGATCCCTAGCTTTTCTCTAACCACGCTTCACACTGGAACCACTAACTTTCTGATAGCAGCCAAGCATGTTAATTATTTACATGAACTGCCCAGGAACTGGGACACACAGCAAGGGGCTCAGACGTAAGGACTAGTCTGATCACCAGGGAGCTCGACGGGTCTAATGGGTAGGGAGTTACGCTGCCAACCCAAAAGCAGGGGGTTCAAATCCACCAGCTCTTCCATAGGAGAAAGATGGGCAATCTCCTCCCACACAATTTACAGCCTCTGAAAACCCACTGGAGGGTCAGTTATGAGTCAATTCTGATTCCATGGCACATAACAACAACAACACTGTGA
Source organism: Elephantulus edwardii (assembly GCF_000299155.1). Taxonomy (NCBI): domain Eukaryota; kingdom Metazoa; phylum Chordata; class Mammalia; order Macroscelidea; family Macroscelididae; genus Elephantulus; species Elephantulus edwardii. The sequence continues at coordinate 3,497,991 of NW_006399868.1, forward strand.
CCACCATCCCTATAAACACAGTTGAATGAATCAGTTTGGAAATGACTTTGGGCCCTAAGTTGGACTGAAGCTTCATGGACTGAGTGCATGGTATGAACAAATATTTAACTAAGCAAATTAGAATGGAAATAAGAAAATACTTGGCATACCTAAGGGAGAACTTTTTTTTGTATGGCAATCATAATTTTTTTAGTTATGATGGCTAATTGGAATGTATAGTCTCATAATTATAAAAAAGTATGAACCATACCATTTATTGCATGTCCTTCCAAAAAAGTCTACACACACACACACAGGTCACTCTATGTATCACTAGTGTTATTTTTGCACATGTGGGATAAACCATTTACAGAGGATTCAATCTTTTCATTCTATGGTTGGTTGGGTTCAGGCATCTTCCTCAGAGTTCACACATGCTGACCACACTTTGTAACAAAGAGTTTTTTATCTCACAATTATCAGTGCACAGTCACTGAGTGAGTCCCCTACGTGGACATTTGTGGCTTCTGTTCTACTCAGTTTGTTGGCCATTAGGAAAAAAAAGCTACCATGAATGTCCTTACACACACACACAATGGAAACTCCTGGACAAGTAGAGTCCAAGGTGTGGTCATCAGTGCTCTCAAAGTCAGGGTCAAACTGACCTCCAAAATGTTCCCAGGATTGATCCTCCGATTAGCAGTGCATGGAAAGAAGGAAGGAAGGAAGAGGAGAGGTCTTTTGGGGGGTTGGTACCCTTGCTTCTCCCAATTTTCTTTTCAGATCAGTCGGGTAGAAGAGCTAGAATCAAGAAGTGGTGTAATAACTATGCTTTTAAACATTTACCCTTGGATTGTTTCTCTGTCATTAACAACAACACCCAGTGGTTCTTATCAGTAGATGTTTAAACAGGAGAATTGCCTCTGCTTATCTCTGGGAGGAGATGGTCCCAGCTGAGCCCAGTACCTATTTCCCAAAAGAAACACACACACACACACACACACACACACACACAGCAACACTAGATACTGGAATTCCCCTGCATTTCCTAAAGGCTTCTTTATTAGGGTCAGCGCTACCTGTGTCCACACTCCAGAGTCTGTGTACTTTGGAGGGTTTATAAAACCAATAAAAAGCCCCAGAGATTGTCCAAGGAGCCTGTGGCAATCAGAGTCGTCCTTGACCGCCTGAGAAGAAATCAGTCACAGGGTGGCCACTAACAGAGTGTCCTTGGGGGGGGGGGTGGTGTCCAGCATAGTCCAGCCTCTGATGAGCCCTAATCCCTGGTAACCACCAGCCCCAAGATAATAGATGTTCTTCCTGGTGACCTGGGGCCGGGCAATCCCTGCGCTATCTCCCAAGTCATCTGAAGTGATAAAGTTGTGTCTGAGTGTGGTCAGTGAGTCTGTTTTGTAGTTTGTGAACCCCGTGGAAGCTGTAATTGAAAAGTGGTTTCTCTAACACCTTGAGGTTAAACGCAGTGTTGCTAACCACAGTACCTCACTCTCCTGCTGGAGGGCTTCCTGCATGAAGGGGAGGTGGGGTCTGCCCTCTCCCGCGCTGGCACACTGATGATTCGCTCTCAACTTCAAGCCTCCCCTCAAGCTGAGCAGAAGAGACCCCCTCCACCCCTCAAGGGCAAAGAAGTCAGATGAAGATGCTGAGGTCAGACTGCTAAATCCACCCTTATCCATAATCTCCAGGTGAAGCCACAGCACTGAGATTAGTGCAAACAAGGAACTGACTTGGAATGCAAAGCTCCCCAACACAATCTCATGCCGGATCCTTACTAATACAGGGACAGCCTCTCTTCCAACAGAAGATAGGTTTTTAAAAATCTGACCCTGTCTTCCCTAGATATCATCAGTGAAGTGAGATATTCAAGTACAAGGTCATGGGCAACGTCTCCATAAATTACAAGCCAATCTACTGCACTGAGTCGGTTCCGACCCTCCATGGGGTTTTGAGGTATCAATGAAAGAGGAAACTGCCCATCCTTCTCCCATGGTGAAACTGATGGATTTGAACCCTTGGTCTTTCAATTAGCAGCTAACATATTACAGACTTCACTACCAGGAATTTAAGCCACCATTTATCAGGGGGCAAGCCACTAACTTCTGGGTAGAAATAACATGACAGCTGAGCTGCCCACTAGGCCTACCCCTGGGTGGTGCAAACAGCATGTTCAGCTGCTAACTGGAAAAGCTGAAGGTTTTACAGAATATGCCGTGGAGGAAAGGTCTGACAATTAACTTTTTTAAACAATTTTATTTTATTTTATTATTATTTGTGTGTGTGTACCGTCAAATCGGATCTGACTGGTATCGGAGGAGATTGTCCCTCCTTCTCCAGCAGAGCATCTGGTGGATTTGAACTGCACACCTCTGGGATTGCAGTGCAGCTTCCTCCCACTAGGCCACCAGAGCTTGCCGACAATTAACTTTTGAAAAACCAGCCACTGTAAATCCCAAGTCCCCTTCTGCTCTCGCATGCGTGGGGCCGCCATGATTCAGGGTCCACTTGATGACAGATTGCATTTGGTTTCGGGGCTGGCAAGGAGAGAATAAACAAGCCACTGGAGGTGGCCCCAAACCCTGGAAACCATGGGCTGTTCCTGTCAGGGAAGCCCCTTCTGAGAATCCTCCAGTGACCACAGAAACCCTTGGTGCGTCTGTGACAAACCTCTCTTCAACTCAATTCCATGGTCCAGCCAGAAACGTTTTAGCTGTTCTGGTACATTCCGGATCTGGTCATTTGTATTCACTAGTGTCACTAACTCACTCGGATGAAAAAGTGCTTTGTGTGAGGGAAACACTCAGCAACCTTGGGCGGCAGAGGCTGGTTCTGGGGGGGAGCGCTCATGGTGGGCATCCAGGCACAGTGGCCATGCTGAGGGAGGGGCATCCTGGTCTAGCCACAGCCCCTGACTGGGAGCCAGCCTGGGGGCCCTCAAACACTGCCACCAGAGTCCTCCTACGCCAGGCCTTCTCGATTAATGACTCCCCCACCCATCAGGGGAAGCACAGACTGAGGGAAAAACTGAAGCTGGTTCCCATGTCCTTCACATTTAAAGAGCTCTGGTGGCACAGTCCGTAGGAAGCTGCACTGCTAGCCCAAAGGTAGAGCCTTTGAATCCACTTTGGGATTCAAATCACCTGCTTCTCTGAGGCAGAGAGAGGTGGGCAACCTCCTTTTACGGGAGTCTCTGCCTCTGACACTCACTGGAGGTTAGCTCTGGGTGGGTTCTGAATAGACAGCAAGGAACTTTTAGTTTTATATTATTATTATTATTATCTAAACATATAATTTGTGACATTCAAATGCAGGTGCTCCTTCCCGTCACCTGATGGCTGGTCTGCTCTGTTTACTGGGGGTGGGGGGGTCTGTGTTCTTACAATCAAGGCACAGAGCACTGACAAGAGTCTGGAGAATGAGGCAGGGCGTAGGCGAGAGAACAGATCAGGAGGGCTTCTCGGAGGAAGTGACTTACTTTATTCATTTGGCATTGACTTAAGTCTTTCATTACTTCCTGATGTCATCATTATTGTATCCTTTTATAACTTTTTGTTGTGACTTAGATGAGGTCTTACAGTAAAGAACCCCAGTTTTCCATTCAATAACACACAAGACACTCTGTTTCATGCCACTGGTTACAATACCATACACAGAACTTATCCTCCTTCTTCCTTCTGTTCCACATTTCTACCATCCCCAAGGAGGTAACACAGAGCAAGAAGGAGGCAGCCCTAGAAAACGAGGGTGTTCAGTAGAGGGTAACAGGGAGGAGCGGGACATGTTAGCAGCCACGTGGCTGGTGAATGACGGGGACCGACAGGTGACCAGATGCTGTGCAGAAGCCCAGCCATGTGACAGTTGGCAGATCAACCAGAGGAGCTGGGACCTCGCTGTGAGGGTGATGGGAAATCCCAGGGCAAGAGGACATGCTGAAAGGATCACTCACGCAGCCGTCAGGCAAACACCAAAAGCTATCGAGAAAGCCAGAGAGCATGGGTCAAAGAGAGCTGCTGGACAGCACGTACCCCTGCTTCCGCCCCACAGTGAGCCACGCTCGGGGGGCACAGCAGAAGGAGGCGTCTCATGGCACCACCACAGTGGCCGCCGTGCCAACAGCACTGGTGTGGCCAAGATCTCCCTCAGTGAAAGACTCTCCCCTCAGACTTGCCCTGGCCCCCAGCCTTCCTCCAGCCTCTCCCGGTCCACTTGTCCAGCGCACTCTCCTCTCTTCAGACACACGCATTCATTGGCTGTGGCCATGAGCACTGGCAGCTTCCACAGTCAGTGCAGCTAGTTCAGGGGGACAGTGCAATGGGCGCCACAGCCTCTGGGCAGGGCATTTCAGCAGGGTCCACCACCAAGCAGTGAGCCACCGGACAGACCACGTGTCACCTGAGAAGCATGTGTCACGGTGGTTACCCAGTCACTCGTCTGAGTGAGGAGCTCATGGGAGATGCCTGTTAACAAAACTAGAGAATGCCACAGTGCTCTTCAAAACCCAGGTGAATCGACAGCCACGGGCAAGAACGCTGGTGGGGAAGTGGGCTAAGTATCGAGCTACAAACCAAAGGTCGGCAGTTTGAATCTGCCAGATGCTCTGCAGGAGAAAGATGGGCAACCTCTTCCCATAGATTCACAGCCCGGAGTCAGAATAGAGTCAACGGTAGTGAGTTAAGTATTAGTGGAAATGAGAGCTCGCTCACTCTCCCTTTTTCTCTCTCCTCCTCACTGCTCTCACGTCAGAGGGACTGATGGCTGACGTCCAGGATACTCTCTGAGGCTGTAAACGGCACAGGAGGAGAATGGCCACCTCTTTCTAGGGGAGCTGCTGGTGCATTCAAACAGCCAGGGTGTATGTGTGTGTGCGTGTGTGTGTGTATGTGTGTCCAGCCTTGAGCTACCAGTGCCAGGCGGTGAGGATGATGGAGCTCCCTAAAGGGAACATTCAAGCCGTCTTTCAAATGGAATTACATTTCTTGATATTTTTTTATAAATGTTGATAAAATGAGTCCTGAGGCATCTCGACCGACCCATTCTCTCGTGCTAAGATGCCAGGCCCTACATCAAACATGAGATGTGAACATGATGTAATCAGATGTGGCAAAGAATGCCTATAGGTTTATTTCCTTATAAGAATGACCTAAGCCCTGGTCCCTCATCTGTGAAAGATCAAAGTCACCACGGTCAATGTTTCCAGGGCTGTTGTGGGGCTTAAATGAGATGATGTCTGTAATACCCTCAGTACGGCACATGACAACTTACAGACATTCAAGACCTACGAGTTCTCCTCTCCTCCAGCACTTTGCTCTCAAACAGAAAATCTCACCAAACAAAACTCACCAGCATCAATTCCAACTCATAGCAACCAATCCTACAGGAGGAGCAGAAGGGCCCGGGGGTGTCCAAGCTGGTCACACTGATGGGCGTGAGGCCACAGGGATGTTGCAGAAGAGGGCGAGGTTCAGTCAGCTGTTCACAGAGTGGCTAGGAAGTCATCGTCCACTCTACATCCCTTAAGAACCACACCACGTGTGGAAGCAAACGGCCTCGCCTTGCTTCTGCAGAACGGCTGGTGGGTTTGAAGCCCCATCAAAATGCCCTTATTTTCTTCCAGAGTGGACTAAATATGTAATCTTTCCAATATTTATTTAAGTAACCGAAGAGTCTGAATTTCTGTTTTTGGAGACACTAATACTACCCCCCCCCCCCCCCACTACGTACGCTCCCAAAGGGCAAGGGGCTTTGCCTGTTGACTCACTGCTATGGCTGGGCATGCGGGAGAACCGCTCCCACATAGTAGGTGCTCAATAAACATCGTTGACTGGCTGCATGAATGAATGGGAAGTTGTAGTGAGATGAAGCTGAACATCAATTATCTTAATAGCTGAGGTGCGGGAGAGGTTTTGAATGGAAGACTTTCATTCTGAAAGTGCGCTCAGATACTTCACTTAAAATGCAGGCGTCCTGCCAAATAAAGACGGCGGTAAAATCATCTACAACAGAGCTGTGTTGTTACGGTGACACACCAACCTTGCGTGAGCATGAATGGAACAGGCCAGGCCCAAGGCCTTCTGGGTCAGCAGAGGGTCGGCAAGCCCAGGGTGACAGGGAAATGGGATGCAAGACTGTCCTTGAAGTCACCTTCAGGATAGCTGAGTGTCAGCCTGGGGAACCGTCAGTGGTCACTTCTGTGCAGGGCTGGGGCTGCCCCTCATCCAAGAGCAGCATCCTGGGATGTGGTGGGCAAGTGCTCATTCCGCACCGAGTGCCCAGGTCTGAACCGGCCAGAGGCGACTCTGTGAACAAAGCCCAGAGGTCTGCTCCCTGGGAGACCACAGCCCGGGAGACCCAGTGGGGCAGTTCTCTGTCCCACGGGGCTGCTGTTAGTCAGCGATGACTTGATGGCAGCTCCCAGCAGAGAGGTGCTGGAGGGACTTGGTGCTGCCAACTCCAAGGCATGCAGTTCGAATCCACCCGCTGCTCTGTAGGAGGAAGATGAATAATCTCTCATGCTATTCAATGCCTCTGAAAACCCACTGGAGGGTCAGCTGCGGGCCAGTTCTGCTTCAGTGACACACACAACAGTAAGAGAACCCTGCCTGGGCCAGAGGGGAGGGGTCAGTGGCTGGCTCTCCAACCCACAAGCTGTGTCGTAGGGGAGAGGCATTTACCTCTGATGACAGCAGCAGTGTTTTCACCGTCTGGCTGTTATCTGAAGAGCAAGCAGCTCAAAGCAGCTATGAGCGAGGGAGGGGTCCAGGAGGGAGGGGTGCAGGAGGGAGGGAGACTCAGGCCCATACAGCGGCTCTGAGGGCAGGAGACCGGGGCCCTTGAGGGAGGGAGACTCAGGCCCATGCAGCTCTGGAGGAAGGAGACTCGGGCCCCGTGCAGCAGCTCTGAGGGAGGGAAACGTGGGCACTGCCTTCTCTGAAGGGCACAGCCCAGGGAGCTCTCTGGGAAAGCTATGCCTTGCCACATGGGCTTGCTATCAGACAGAACCAACTCAATGGCACCCAGGACCCCAAACAGCCAAACCCACTGTGGCCAAGTCCAGCCTGGCTCACAGCGGCCCTCCACAGTGCTTGAATTCTTTTTTTTTTAAATTTAGGCTGTTTATTTTTCATTTCAATGAACATCTACAGAGATTTTGGGATTCCATTCATTCATTGTTGCACCCTTCTCCCTGCACAAACCCCTCCCCCCTCCCCCCCATTTGCTCCTCTCCTTGAAAAGCAAAAGAAAAACTCCCTCATTGGTACACAATCCCCCCCGCACCTCCCCAAACCCCACCCCCTACCCCCAAATACAATCCATTCTGCAACCCTCATTGCATACTCCTACGATAAAAATAATGCCCTAAAATAGAATAATTTTAGACTATTCTCTCCCCCATAGACTTCAATGCCGTAAACATATTTCATCCAGTTTTTCTCAGTCTTAAGCCTGCAGATTTCTACTAGAGAGGCCCACCATCTTTCTCTTTCAGAGCTGCTGGTAGATTCAGACTGTCAACCTTCCGGGTGGCGGCCTGACACTTGATGAATTAGCTCCCTCAAAGGCGCCCACCAACAGCAAGCTATCAGCATCCCATGACTGTCTAGTGGCAGCCCTGACCACCTCCCTCCTCTATTGACACGGGCTGCCAGGGCAGATGACAACAGGGCACAGAAGAAGAAGAAAATGTCACTTCCTTTTCCAGAACTAACACTCACATCTGGCACCCCTGGACGGCAACCTCTGGCAAGGTTCAAGTACCGGGCCCTCTGACGGTGAAGTAAGGAGCTCTGTCCTCCCAAAGACAATGGGACTCTTTGCCTAACACCTGGCTGCGGTGGGATTATTACTCTCTCGTGAATAGGCTAAAACACACCCTCAGGCTGTGAAACGTGCTTTAGGATACAACATGTTGATTCAGATACGGAATAAAATACTGTTTGCATTGGAGGCTTGTAATGAGAAGTCTAAAGGCACTTATTTAACAAACCTCTGTTTTTATAGAGCCTGCCTGGGGGGAAAAATAAAAGAGGATGGCTTTGCAGAAACATAGTGATGGGTGGTCTCACACTATGGCCGGGGCACAAGAACCCTTTGTCAGACGAAGTGTCTTAATTTGGGGTATGGAAAATGCGGTCACCATAATTATAAGCGAGAGAAAGTAAAGGTTTTTATTTGTTTTGTCTTTACTTTTATGAAGGAGAGGAGAAGTACTATGTTAGCTTCTCCAAAGCCGAGTGAGCCCACTCGCAGGTATGCAGTAATCAGCATTAAAATGACAGCACGGGACAGATTTCCATTTTGCCTGGTGGCTTTGCTTGAAGCGTCTTATTTCTTCCTCTTCACTCTTGAGAACCAACGCCGTTTCTTGGCGCCCTGGGACCCCCACCGACCCTGTACGAAGTTTGTTTTCTGTGTGCAGTGGACCACAGAGAATCTTTCAGGCCCAAGCCCAGAAAGAGAGGCGAGAACTAGCTGAAGGAGTGAGGGAATCAATGCGCAGCTTGTTTGTAAGCTATTCTCTTAGGCATAGAGGCATTTCAAATGTGGACTTTCAAAGGTTCACTTGTAGGGAAAGTTCATTTGTGTAGGTTTTGTAAAGCGATGTGGCCAAGAAAAGGGTCCACAGTGATTCAGTCCTGATGCGGGGGAAGGGGAGACTCAGTGGGCATTCACCCCTTCACCCCTTGGTTCTCTGCTGTGGGTTAAAATGTGTTGCCCTCAAAAGAACCCCCTGTGGGTGTGATACTTTTGCCTGGAAATAAGAGTCTCTGATGCAAGCGGTTCCGTTAACAAGAGGTCTGACAGGAATGGGTCTCACTCACTGCCATCAAGTCAGGACGGACTACTGCCTGTCCCACCACTGGGTTTCGGAGGCCGTAAACTGCAAGGAGGTGAAGGTCCATCTTCCTCCCTCAGAGCCACTGCTGCATGGGAACTGCCAGACAGGCGTGACCTCTGGTTAGCAGCACACCTCCCTACAGACTAGGCGACCAGAGCTCCCTTTATGGAGCCCGGGGAGTGCTGATCCCATGCGGGCAGTGTCCTATAGGAGACACAGGCAGAAAGACAGAAAGAAGACACCCAGGTGACATCAGTTATGTTGTATCCACCAAGCGAGGGGCACCTGGGGCTCCCAGAAGCCAGAGAAACAAGACAGCTCATCGCCTTGACCCGAGAGAACAGCAGGACCTCAAGGAACATCAGGACCTCAGGGAACAGCAGGACCTCAGGGAACATCAGGGCCTCAGGGAACAGCAGGGCCTCGGGGAACAGCAGGGCCTCGGGGAACAGCAGGACCTCAGGGAACAGAAGGACCTCAGGGAACAGCAGGGCCTCAGGGAACAGCAGGGCCTCGGGGAACAGCAGGACCTCAGGGAAGAGCAGGGCCTCGGGGAACAGCAGGACCTCAGGGAAGAGCAGGGCCTCGGGGAACAGAAGGACCTCAGGGAACAGCTGGGCCTCAGGGAACAGCAGGGCCTCAGGGAACAGAAGGACCTCAAGGAACATCAGGACCTCAGGGAACAGAAGGACCTCGGGGAACAGCAGGGCCTCAGGGAACATCAGGACCTCAGGGAACAGCTGGGCCTCAGGGAACAGCAGGGCCTCAGGGAACAGCCGGAACCTCAGGGAACAGCAGGGCCCCGCCGCCCAGCCAGTATGGGCCTGCAGAGTGTGGGGCAATCGCATCAGACACCCACTGGGGACGTCCTGTTACAGCAGCGATAGGAGGTGAACACCTTCTCCTGACTGAAAGTCACCAGGAGACCTCGAACTGCAGGGATCAGAGAAGGGAGATATCTCAATACCTGGTCAGTTCACAGAACAGGAAGCTGAGCTGAGAGCATCTCTGGCAGCTAATGCATTTAGTCAACTCAGGTGGCAAGAGACCCTTCCCACAGGGATAAATGTCCACCACCCCACTTATGCCTGAGGAGGCCCTCCCACAGGGCTCCAGGCTCCCCCTTCCCAACTGCAACCAAAACAAAACAAAACAAATAAAACACCACAGCTGCTCACAAACACAGCACAGGGTAGAGCAGAACCACCCTGTTGGTTTCCAAGGCTGGAATCTTTACAGAAGCTGACCGCCACCTCTTCCTCCCACCGAGTGGCTGGTGGCTTTGAACCACCAACCTTTATGATCAGAAGTCAAGTACTCTACCACTGAACCACCAAAACTCCAACTCCCTGCCTTGATTCCCTAAATTTCTTAATGATTTCTTAATACCTATGTAACTTACTTTCCTTAGAAGATTAACAAATACTGATATTGGTATCAAAACTCCACCTCCTGGCCTGAATCTCAAAACCAGAAACAATAAAAAAGAAAGAAAAGCAAAGCTTCTAGAAATATTTCTATTTCTTGGATCACAAACAGGAGGATTTTAAACACATGTGAAAAAAAGCAACATTTTTTTTCCTGAAATAAAATGGCTTGGGTTATTTACAGGTAGCTTCCAAAGACACACACACACATACACACACATCCAGCCCACTGCTACTAACACAATGCTGAGTTTCAGCAACCAAGGTGGTGAGTGTCTATGGCAGGCTACCTCATTTTTCTCCTGCAGAGAAATCGCTCAGTTCAAAGTACCAGCCTTCTCATTAGCAGCCCAGTAATTAACCCATGGTACCACCAGGACCACACACACACACACAGAGAGAGAGAGAGATAGTGTGTGTGTGTGTGGAGAGAGAGAGAGAGAGAGAGAGAGAGAGAGATGTTGTATAATGTCTGGGCAACATCAAACCACACACATCTACATCTCTGATCCCAACCCCTGAAAAACCTGTAATACCACAAACCTGAGGTACATACAACAGTTTACAATAACAAATGAGTGCTACTTTGTAACATGCATCAAAACATCATTATTGCTTTCTCTATTCTGCTGAAAGCATGCTGTAAGCCTTGGGTTCACCCCTGTCTTTCTGGGGGTCATTTCCCCCCTTTCCCTTTTCTTTTTCATTTTAAGCCTTTCGCATGGCCCACCTTTCGCTAGCCATGCCTCTGTATTATTGTCTTAATAAACATTTTTTCATATGTTTTTTAAAAAGTATTCTTGCTTTTACTACTATATTATTACTTTTAAAAGTTTCAGTGTGTTGGGAAGTGTTCCTCTAATGTTTCTTATGCATACAAAGGGACACTGCAAACTATATCTAAGACAAACATTTGATGAACTGAATTATATACAAACTATCCCTACTGTTGTGACTTACATACAAATTCAACTTAAAGACAGACTTAGGAAGGGAACTCAAAACATAACCCAATGTCGTCTCAATGTCCAAATCACACGAGCTACACACAAGCCATCGTGGACGGTAAGTAGTGCATGACTGTGTGTGTGAGGACCGTGGCTGCTGACGGACACCCACTTGGGCTCCTATTCCATGCACAAGGGCAGAACCAAATGGCCATCCATCCCATGATCGGCTGCTAGACTGGACCACTGGAACCCACGGGGCATTCCCTGGATGATTTCTGGAACCGGATCCCAGGCTTCCTACCTAGTAAGGAAGTTCTGGAGACACAGCCCATAGGGAGTTGTGTTGCCAACCTGACGGCGTGTGGAGTCTACGGTGGTAGCGGGATGGGAGAAAGATGAGCGCTCTCTTTCCATGTGATTTACAGCCTTGGAAACCCACCAGCGTCAGCTAGAGCCGTTTTCACCTTAATGGCAATGAGCCAAACTGCTCTATGATAGCACATTTTAGGCCAGGAGCTTTGCTGAAAGCTGTTTGGTGTAGCAGCAAAGTCAAGTTCCTATGCATGAGGCACACGGGCTGAGAACTGAACCTGGGTCTCCTGCTTGGAAGGGGAGACGTCTACCCATGAACCACCAATCTCCTCTGACAAGTGACGGATGGGCTGAAATAGATAGCAACTTCTTTCAAAGATGAGGTCATAGGGAAGAACTTGGCCTCTGGTGTCAAATCCAGGTCCAAGACACCCGACCATTCCTGCCTGGACAGCGGGACTCTCACTCACATCCTCTGACCTTCCATTCTACCTGCTAGTGGTTGTCGGGATGCATTCTGGCACTGCAGGTGCGCGATGTCAGGCATGTGCTGAGAATGTGGCGATTACTTCTCTTACGAGTCCCTGCTGTCATTTTTCTTGCTGGCGATGTAGGTAGCTCTGCTGTTGTCAGGTGTCACCAAGCTGAGTAGGACTCACAGTGCCTGAGGAACCACAGATCTGAGCCACGGCCCAGCGCGCACCAGCCTCATGACCTCTGATGCGCTGCAGGCCACTGTTACTGTCATCTGTGCCAATCCATCTCATTGAGGGTCTTCTCCTTTTCTCTGACCCTCAGTCCTTCTCAGCACATCTTTTTCTGAGGACTGGTCCCTCCCTAAAACCTGTCCAAAGTATTCGAGATGAAACACGTGCTGTAGAAGATCAAAGACTATATGATTAGCCTTCAAGATGAGTTACCCCTTAAACACTAAGAAAGCAAAATCTGCTCACCACTGGACCCACAGGCAACATCGTGATTGATGGGAAACGGCTGCAGTGGTCAATGATTTCTTTTTACTTGGGTCCACAATCAGCACCCACAGAAACAGGGTGAAAAGTGGGGAGCACAGCGCAATGCCAAGCTACCCCCATATTCCCAGTGGAGTTCCTCCTGGGGCAGCTGCACAGGCCATGCACACCAGGGAGGTGATCACCACTCCTGCAGCTGTGTACTGACCTGTCCGCCTGGGACCTCACTAGGACCTTACTTGGAAATCACGTCTTTGAAGACGCTAACAAGTTAGAAGATTTAATGGATGAAGGCAGGTCCTCACCTAATGCCCGCGTCTTCTCCCAAAGCAGGAAATCCAGACCTGAGTGCAGAGGGCAGAAAGTACTGGGTGATGGAGGCAGACTGGAGTGATGCTGCCACTAGCCAAGGAGTGCTGGGTGGGAGAGAAGCACTGAGCTCCTGAGAAAGAAGCTCTCCTGACAGCACCCTGTCTCAGGCTCCTCCAGCGCCTGACGGGATGTGTTTCTATCATTCTGAGAAAACTGGTTTGTAGTGGTTTTATGGCAGCCCTCAGGAACTCACACACAGTGGCTTTGAGTTTATTTACCAGCCAGTGAATCAGGATTGACATCAACACAGGGATAGAGAACAGGAGGAAGGCAGAGACAGACAAGAAGGAAGGCACGGGACCAAGATATGGCTACTTCATTCCTATCCTCACCCTTCTCCATCAGCACCAAACATGTTGCATGCAAATGAAGACCTCCAGCAGGGAGGCCCAGAGGGGGCAATGAGAGCAGGCTCCCCAGTAAGCTGGCAGGGACAAACGCATCACCAGCACAGGGCTCGGGTGGAGGGGTCTGTCTCCCACAGCCCACGTGGGAGCCTTGTGTAAAAGGTCTGTGTTTCGCTGTTGTTTTTAGTGTTGTGTCACGAGGTCAGTTTCATTTGTGCTTTCGAGGTTCCTGCATGTTAACTGTCTAAGAGGGAGTTACGCGTGCCCAACATCAACAATGAAGCAGCTAAGGGAGGAAGAGAAATGGAGCAGTGAAGGTTTGGCCCTGATGGTGAACATCGGGCACGCTGGATGCGAACCAAAGAGGGGTCAGGGAGTGGTTGCATCCAGTGGCCACTCTGTGGGAGGCAGCCGGGCACTCTCCTCCCATCAAGATGTACAGCCCGGGCAACCCAGCAGAGGGTCGCAACACGTCAGAACCCACCCACCTCGACAGCAGGGAGTTTGGTTTTGAAGAATGTGATATACACGCACGTGCACACACGTACACACAGAAACGTGCATGCATAAGACACGCACGTGCAGATCTCCACACACAGGTACAGAAAAAGACACAGGTGAATCTGCAGAGACACACACATATGTCAAGCACACAGACACATACACACACAGAAACCCATGCACACTCTCTCAGGCTCGACCACACACAGACTACTAGATCGATGCAGGTACACAGAGAGGCGCTCACACGGAGCCATGCGAACACATGGACACACAAACACACAGAGACACACATCACACAGAGACCCACACCCATATGCACACCAACAGAAGCACACGCACACATAGACACACACTCCTGGGCACAAAGACATGCAGGCACACTCTCATACAAAGACACAGGTTACACCAACTCCCTCCCTTCTGTGGAGTGGGGGACAGGGTGCCAGAAACTTCTCTCTCTGCTCCTTTTTACCATGAAAACCCTGACATTTCCAACTACACCGACGGTAAACAGAGCTGTGAGGTACAAAACCAAAATGATAAAACAGAACTCCACCACAAAATGATTTCTTTTTTTTTAAAAAGCACCTTTGCAAGTAAGCAGGCCTCCGGTGAACTTTCAAAAATCGCTTTGAGACATCTTGCTGCTTCAGACACGCTCCTTTTTGGTTGGTTTGAGCTTATTTTTGCCTCGGTTCTGCAGGAAGCTTCGCAGATATGACAGGGTGATTTAATTCGGTACAAACCTGGCCTCCCTGAATTCTTAGAATGTAGATAGTTACCACTACCGGTATTCTTAGAGCTACACAGCCTCCCTCACCAAATACAACAGAGACGAACCCACACGCAGTTCACTGGAATCTCGACCTTCAGTTATTTGCCGGTTTTTCTTTACGACACAGGAAACCAAATATGAGACATGGTTGTCGATGCTGATAAATGGGTTTCTAAAATGTTCCTCCTGACTTAACACGGGGACGGTAACCGACTTACAGCGGCAGCAGGGGAGAGCTATGTGTCTGCAGCTCAGAGTCCGGTCAGTGGCAGCCGAGGCCTCACACCACACGTCTCAGGGACAAAAGCCAGGCTCCGGATGCTCTTCAGCGGTGTCAGAACTGATTCAGGACCATAAACGCCCTTCAGTGGATCTCTGAGGCGACTCGCAAAGATTTCCCCCCGTCCTCACAGGGAGGGGCAGTCGGGGTGCAGTGGCAGACTCCTCACCTGCCCTGAAGGAGCCCAGGGTTCAATTCTCGACGCAGGCATCTCACCCACAGCCACCTTCACCTGTCACTAGAGGCTTGTGCTTTGCTATGAGTCTATTGACCAGGTTTCAGCAAAGTTCCCAGACTGAGACAGACTAGGAGGAAAAGCCTGCTGATCTATTTTTAAAAAATCAGTGCATGAGAACACCGTGCAGGATCTGGTCTCACCTGGGCCAGGACAGAGCGGTGTTCCACCCCGAGTAGCCTGGGAGGCAGCTAACAACCACACCTTCATGAGACAGTTAAGAGACCTCCCGGGAGCTAATCCTCATGTGACAGAAAAATGGTAACCAGGCTTTGAAAAAGGGCGGCATGCCTAAGGAGCTCCTGGACAGTCTGATGCCTCAATCCCATCAGGAAGCGGGGGTTGGAAGTGGTCAGCTGGCTTCTGTAGGAAATGGAGGGGCCTGGGAAACACCACCTAGAGGTCGAGTCTCCCTTCTGACTGCACTCTGCATGTTCTTCACCAGGCTAGCCGCACGCCCAGCACACACATCATTGCAGAAAAATCCAAGTTTTCCATCCAATTCCACCATTTCTGAGTATCTGAAAGATGGTTATAATGTCCCGAAACTTAAGTTCCTGCAAGTCTAAAGGTTTTACCCAACTTATCCCTACAAAGTCCCCTTCCATCCACCCCCAGGACACACCTTAATTAAATACACAAGCAAATGTATACCCGCTGCTGCCAAACATGTGCACTGTAAGTGACTCAGGAGGCGACTGAGATTTTACTAAATGACTGGCTTTTAAATAAGTCCATCCATTCATTCATTCATGTAACACAGGAAAGAAGGTTGGCAGACTAAGCTTAAGCCAACCTAGAAAGCATGAGTTTGTCGCAAACCAGGAACACAGCCCAGCCCCTTTGGCAAGAAACTACGCTGCAATCCCGAAGGCATGTGGTTCAAGCCACCAGCTTCCCTACAGAAGGATGGGCAATCTCCTCCTGTGAGATTAACTGCCTCTGTAAACCTGCTGAAGGGTGTGCTATGGGTCAGTGCTGGCGGGGCCTTGTGGTAAGAAGCTGTGCTGCACTCCCAAAGGCACGCGGTTTGAATCCTCAAACTGCTCCATGGAAGGATGGGTAGTCTCCCCACCCTCACCTGTTCCTCTGAAAACCTGCCGGCAGATCAGAAACCTTCAACAGGCTCCAAATCAATGGCAAACAACCACCGCCACCCAGTTTATTTGGGGGCTTGGATAGGATGGCTTTGGAGGTTACCTTCAGGCTCAGTGTTATCTGACTATATATTTCTATATCTTCTACTCTGTAAAGGGAGCTCTGGTGGCTTTGTGGTAAGCAGCTGTGCTGAAATCCCAAAGGCACGTGGTTCAAAACCACTGCTGCTCCATGAGAGAAGGACGGGCAATCTCCTCCCTTGTGATTTATGGCCTCTGAAAACCTGCTAATGAGTCATCTAGACATGAGTTCCAACCTGAAGGCACAAAACACCAACTCTGTAAAAGACACTTTGCTAAATGCCATGAAGAAGTCAAGTGCATCACTCCTCCCTCCTGTTTACAGTCTCACTGCTGTTTCCGAACATCCCTCCTGGGCTGCCCGGCTTCAATTCCCTGTCTTGGCATGAATCTCGAGGCACCCTGACTCAACAGGACACAGTGGAGATGCCCAGTAGAGTTTCCAAGGTCGAAGGCTTTGTAGGAGGAGAATGGCATACTTTTCTGATGAGTGGTTGGTGGGCATGGACTGCTGACTTTCAAGCACTGTGCCACCAGGTCACTCCAGGCCGCCTTTGTTAAGCCTCCACTGTGCACCCGTCTCTCAAGGCATGCCTCCTTAATGTGCAGGTGGGGTCTGCAGAATCCACACGAGCTCTGGCCAAGCAGCACCCTGGGCTCACGTCCTTCACGGTCTCCACGTCATCCTCCCACACTCTGCCATCACCACCTTCCTTGGCACCCAGAGCCATCAATGCTCTTGCAAAAGGGTGCCCTCGGCCTGAACAGCCATGCTTCAGGACTCTAGAATGTGGGGTGACTACTGATCACCGCACCTGCCTCCTGCTCCCCCAAAATGGGTCCCTCCTCCTTTCTTCCCAAAGAACAAGCGTCCTGGACAGCCGCCCAGTGCCTGGAGACCAACAACCTGTTTGAAAATCTGTGCATGTCGGCCCTGTCATCATGCAGGCACAGGAAACAGGCTGCCCTTGGGCTGAACAGCTTTGCTAATCAATCATGCTTCAGGGATGTGGGTGGTTTGTCCACAGGCCCGCTTTCCCGTGACCAGGCCTCTGTGCAAACGTCTGCGCGTGAATGAAAAACAAAAAGAAAACAGTCGACTGCCCACATCCACTGCAGGAGGGCCCAACGGGGTTTTATTTCAAAACAAATTCTCTTCCCTGAAGGCTGGAAGCAAGCAGCAGGCCTAACAGGATTCCTCCTTGGAAATGTAGCAGTGACAAGGTTCTGGGTCCGGGCTGAGAGACGGAGCCTCAACTTGGGCTACACTGTTGTTGATATGGGCCATGTAGACAGCTGACTCGGCGACCCTGTGAGCACCAGAATCAAACACTGCCCGACCCTGACCGTCAGAGCGCCACTCTGTGCACCAGACCCAGCGCATCCTGACCTGGCACCATCCTCAGAGTCTGAGCCCATCACAGCCACTGTGCCAGCCACCTCACTAAGAACCCTGGGGGATGGTCTCCAAGAATTCAGTAATTGGAAATACACTAGTATCATTTTGCAGAAGCCATCTGAGAAGACAGCTCCTGTGGTTGTGAGGTAGCAGCAGGTCATTAACAAGAACAACAAAGTGTTGTCATTTGAAACCAAGTCCCTATTCAGAGGAAGAGGCCACATACATGGTCATAGGTTTGAGGACATCTCCTAGATGGAACTTTATAATTCGGGCCAGTAATGTAACTCCTTTGAGCCTTCTATGAAAGGATATGCAACATGGGGCCAATTATACCTTCAACTTATGCAGGAGTTAAGAGAATCTAGTGAAGTACTATAAGCAAAGTTGAGCTCTCTGTGCTGTCAGTAAATATAATAGAACCGTAAGGTATGGTTACAATCAGGCTCTAGTTGCTATTGGCTTCTGCCATGTCTGTTCTTACTCATAGTGACCCACTAGGTCTCTACCCCACAGAGTATTCTTGGCATAATCTTGATGGAAGCAGATTGCTGAGGTTTTGTTCTTTGGTTGGTTGGTTTTTTTACTCATGGAGATGCTGGGTAGGTCTAAACAGCGAATGATTGATTAGCAGCTAAGAACTTAACCAATTGCATCACCAGAACTGCTTGCTATGGCAACAGACATATGTATATGTAAATGTCTATGTATATACATACCATGTACATAGATGTTGCTGTACAACCATCAAATCGGAACTGACTGACCCACAGCTGACCCTTCAGTGGGTTGTCACAGACAGCAAATCACACAGGAGGACACTGTCCATACTTCTCCCATGAAGCAGATGGTGTATTTGAACCACAAGCCTTTGAGATTACAGCCAGCTTCTTACCATTACGCCACCAGAGCGGTACTCAAAATTTTTATTTTCTTCCTATTCAACGTACCAGCAGGATCATGTTTTCTCCCAAGGTTCTAGAAGTAAGTCTTACCTTCTCTGTCTTATTTTTTTGGTAGCCCCAGGCATTCTTTGGTCTGAAGCTACAAGACACGTCACTGCCACATGGCTGTCTTCCTGCTATCTAGGTTTCTCTATTACTTCTTTATTATTGTTGTTGTTATGTTATACTAGTTTATTTACAAAGTTTAAATACATTGTTTTCATACCAGATCTTTCCCATTTCCTACACCCCCCACATCAAGTTGTACGACTCTATGAGTGACCCCCTCCCAGCCTATCTTGACCCTCTTTATAAATACCTCACTCAAATTAGAATAGGGCTCATGCTACTCCAGTACTACCTCGTGTTAGCTTAACTGCCATCAGTACAGATTATTTCCAAACAAGGTCACTCATGACCCAAAGTACTAGACTATGGGATTTAAGCATATCTCGTAGATGGACACTGTTCATTCTGCATCAACATGATTATCTGCTTCAGGAAGAAGTGATCACTGAGCAGATGGAGTCAGGGATAAGGGTGAGGTGTACCAAAAAATACTACTCCAAATGTTAAGACCTGAAAACCCTAAAGGCAAGAAGGGTGGGCTAGAAGGATTCATGTGAGTGAGAACTGCAGGGAGGAAGTGGGGAGAAGTGTGATTACCATGAGCGTTGTAATTCATGTTATGAAACAAAACACGTATGAATAATTGAATGAAAAACAGGCTTTATCAACAGTCACTCAAATCGCTCTAGAAGGGGGAAGAGAAACAAGAAACAAAGAAAGAAGAAAAAATGTTGTCTCCTGAATTGATTATCTGGCCCTCCAATAAGGTCACCCTCTGAACCTGCCTTCTTCAGAGCCACCATACTTTCTCTGTGATGCACAGGGTTTTTGCACGTGTGTTTTATTCACCCTTGTGGATGGTCTGTGCTTTAAAAGCAGAAACCATGTTTCGTGTGCCTGCTGCTTAGCACAGTGCAGAGCTGGGTGAGTCCTTAGTTCGAATCACTGAATCAAAGAAAGAAATGAGGGCACGCTGAAGCCACTCCAAGTGCTGGCTGTGATTGCTGTGGATCCCACAGAACCATCCACAGCCTAACCTCTTCCATCCGTTCCATTCCATCCTTCAGGGAAAGGGTTAACATGCATTATGGCTTGGGGCTCCCTGTGCCATCCGTCAGGAAAGGGTTAACATTGATTATAGAGTTTGGGGCTTGCTTCTCCCATAAATACACTTTGAACTCCTGGGGAGAGTATGTAAACAGCTGTATTTGACTACTAAAATTTTTTTTAAAAAGCAAAACAAACTGCCCATTAAAAAAACTGAAAAACAAACATCCATCTGAGTGTAGGAAAAGAAAAAAAAAGATAGGACTGTTGTTATTTCCCTTAAGAAACAAATTTCACTTCTGTGGTTGGAGTGAGCAACCCCTCTCTCTGCTCAGCGGGTGGGCAGTCCAGCAAAGTGGCCACAGGGATGGAGAGGCAGAGGCTCCCAGCACAGCAGCGGGTGCCCAGAGGGCAGGGCACCACAGGCAAACCACATTGGGTGTGTGCTACGACCCTGGCATTTCTAAGAATGATGAGGTACAGAGTTCTCAGTAACCCCTTTCAGAGGGTTCACAAGTCTCCCTGGAAACCTTCACTTCTTTTGAACCTGTACCTTCTCTACCACACCTAACGGGCTCTTCCTCCTACTGTACAGCTAGCTGTGCTCATGCCATGCCCCGTCCAGAGGAGGGCCCTTCACAGGGACACATCCACACTGCACTCTTCTGGAGATGGGTCTGTGCTGCATGATCTCAGTCCCTGCCCGTCCTGGACTGCTCACTCCATAGCATCACACAGGCATGGCACTACGTCTGCTCGGGAATCACACACGACAAAAACCTGTGACAAGCTGACAGTAAAGGACTAAGTATGAAAGGGCAGGCCACAGAGAGGTGTCATGAAGAAGCGAACCCCAGGTTGTATATACAGCTGGCTCAAGAGGTGTAGGACATTTCAAAGTTTCTCTACTATTATCTTTTACCCTTTTTGTCTCTCTCAGATTAAAGAATTCCAAACCCTGAATTTCCCTCTTAGATTTCATTTCTCGATTCTTTGATCATCATCTCTACTCTCTACAAACTGTACTCTGTCCACCACTAAAGCAATGGAGACTTTCACTGTGGAGGTCATCACTGAAGGCTCTGCGAGGTCAAGATCGTAGGAAAGTCAGCTACTTGTTAACAATACACAATGCAGTGTCCTTTCGCCATAATCTAGACAGGGGTTGGGCATGTGTTGACTATGCAAGGTGTTGGGTTAGATGTTGCTGAAGTAAAAGACTGCCACTGGGAGGGTAACATTGAGAAAGTGGGATTTAAGGGAGAAAATTACAGCTTAGAGATGTAGAATGTACTGGAAGGAGAAATAAAAAAGCCATAACAGAGAAGAAAAGGCAGGTGCACAGTAAGAGGACGAGATAACGGGGCAGTAGAATTGGCAAAGAAGAACAGGACCAACAGTCTAAAATCTGAGGATGATGTAAAGATGGTTCCCAGATTTTGTGGCCTATAAGGAAAAGGGTCTTCTGGTGCTTAGGAAAAAGTTAGGAACTGTGCTGCCAATCCAAAGGTGCATGGTTCAAATCCACCAGATGCTCCACAGCAAAAAGATGGGCCATCTGCTCCTGTGTGATTCACTGCTTCTGAAAACCTGCTGGAGGTTCAGCAATGGGTCAGTTCTGATTCGATGGTACTCAACAATAACTAGGAAAAGGAAAACTCTGGCGGTCTGGTGAGAGGCAAAGGGCTCTCCTGGGGAGCTGGCTGGGCTGGGGCTGCTGAATGTTGGAGACAGTGAGAGGAGATTTCATTCTAGACTTCAGATGAGAGAACAGGGCTGGGAAGATAGTGCTATAATCGAAGCCAGGGGGTAAGCAGCTTTCTGAGTGAGCACGTGCACAAGAAAGAGGGGATCCCCAAGGGAAGAGTCTTGGCAAACACTCAGTGTTAGAGGAGGAGGTACCATCATGGGCAGGTGGGTGAGCACGGGGCTATATAGGAGTGCATAGCACTCCTAGAAGGCATGGTCATGTCTAAGTCATCCTTGTTAGAGATGGAACCATACTCAGGCTGTGTAAATGCCTCGGAAGTGTTTGCTGAAGGAAATGGAGCCGCAGATGTCAGAGATGTGAAGCAAGCCAACACCCAGGGCATTCTGCGTACGTCAATGGAGGAGAATGCAAAGATGGCTGAGGGTTAACGAAACATGTAGAGCCACCACATTACCTCAAGACCACAGGTGGCACCAGAAAGTTCCAGAAAGACTGGGGGCATTTGGGCACCTGGGCACTGGGGTGGGAGACCCACCATTAAGGTACCAATGGTCAGCATGGGTGCCTTGGTAAAGACCGCCATGTTTGTACAAAAGGAAAATCTTTGGGATTCATGGGATTTTTTAATTCATTTTCTGTGTTGGTTTTATTTTGACTATGCAACCTTCAAAGATAAATCTGAAAGAAATGGAGAATGTTTAAATATGCACAGACTCCATGGAAACTGTACAGCTAGCTCTTCTAGCCTTGACTTTGGAAGAAAAGGAAACTAGCGTATGCATTTACCTTTTAACAAATAAATTAAAAAGCCATTTACAGACACTGGATGTTTATTTAACATCTGAGGGAAGGTACTTGATTAGAGGGAGGCTGACTGAATAGAATCGAAGAGCTGAGTAAATAGTACCCATCTGCTCCTGGTCCTGCCACCTGGCCATTCCTATTCCATTCCTCTGATAGGTTTTAGCCAATGCATTTTGTTTTAGTTTTGCAAGTTGTAAAGCCACCTGTCACGGAATATACTTACCCATTAAACAAAACTAACATTTCTTATTTTTGTGCTTCCCATACGACTTTTTTTCAGGTTGTTTTTTGGTGGCTAAAACAAAGCATTCCTTTTCACCTTAAGCAGATTTCAGAACTGCTGACTCTGGCCAACAGTACAAACAGGCAATCTTTTGTTTATGGAAATTTTTAACGAGCCACCAATAAAAGGATCTCCCTCCAACACCGATGAACTAATCCGTCCACACTTTTCTTGCTCATTTCCCCAGCAGTTACAGGCTAACGCGGAGAAAAGGGGGCTTTTACAAGAGGGTGGAAAAGGCGTATTTTTACTAAAAAAGAAGCACCACACAGATCCACAGAAGGGAGGCCAAGGAAAGGGCAGACACAGGGAATGTGCAAGGAAATGAGGCAAAGGGAATCGTATTTAGGGGAGCAGGGGGTCCCGGGCTGAGACACTGTAGGCAAGAAGGCTGGTAAGAGAGGTGAAGAATACTTCATGGAGGACTTTACCCAGCAGCCTAAGAGTTTTCCTAATAACGGGCTGCTGCAGCAGCTCTGAGCTAGGGTTACAGAGGTTACCAATCGTTTTAACTAACCATACTCCATACTGTGTGTGGGGATTGAGCCTGTGGGAGCGGGAACCTCTCCCGCAGTGGGTGTGTGCCGCCATCTTGGCCTGAGCCAAGTCTGAGGGGATGAAAACAAAGAAGGAATAGAACTTCGACAGAAATGGAAGAAACAGTGAGCAAACGGAAGCCAAGATGACAGAACCAGTGTTTCCATGAACAGAGTTCTGGGGGGCGGGGAGGGGGAAAGAGGCTGAACATTATTTGAAATGGTGGTGGATCCTCCAAGCTGACATAAGACGTGACTAGTAGAACCCCAGAAACATGGGTGGTAAACGGACAGGGTGTAGTACGGGGAGACATGAGTTCTAGAACATCTTGTTCTAGAGAGGGAGGAAATGTCAGGCCTGATCTGAGGAGAAGAATGTCTGAAACTGTCTGCCTGGGAGAATAAAAAAAAAAAGCTGGTGCAGTAGACAGTGATGGATTGATCAGGAAGGTCAGTGAGAGGATTCACCAGAGGGGAGGGGAGGGGAGGGGAGGAGAGAGAGAGAGCGAGCGCAAGAGCTGTGTTACCCTGGTTCCAACTACTACAGGAAAGGAAACAAAAAGGCTGGGAATATTCTCTAAAACTGGTGCATAACCAACTTACAACACAAACAACCTTTTAGCCAGAGCACTAGAGATAGACCCATCAGAGGAGGATATGGTGGTGTGGAGGAGAGATGGGATCAGCAGCAGCAGAGGAGACCAGAACAGGACAGATTTCAAACAGCTTCCAAAATGTGAAGGAGTACTGTCAGCAGTCTGATGGAGTAGTCAAATGAAAGACATTTCCCTCTAAGATTTCTGAGATACACTCGTGTGCAGTGGAGGAGAGAGGTTTAGAAGGTACCAGAAGGCACTGGAAGGTTCTGGGGGATATTGGAAAGTACACTAATCAAG
The DNA here is from genome assembly GCF_000299155.1 of Elephantulus edwardii. Taxonomy (NCBI): domain Eukaryota; kingdom Metazoa; phylum Chordata; class Mammalia; order Macroscelidea; family Macroscelididae; genus Elephantulus; species Elephantulus edwardii. The sequence goes on from NW_006399868.1 coordinate 3,521,861, forward strand.
GAATCCTGGAAGGTTTTCACTATTGGCATGGATGGAGCTCGAGGGAATGGAAAGTGAGTACAGCCATTGGATGGGGCCTTGTAGGTGAAGAAGGAGCCCTGATGGTGGAATAACGAGGTCTGCTGCTAACAGAAAGGTCAGTGGTTCTAGCCCAGCTGTGGCTCCAGAGGAGATAGATGTAGCAGTTTTTGTCTATAAAGACTGACAGCCTTGGGAAATCCTATTGGGCAGTTTCACTCCATCCTCAAGTATGCGTAAGGAACAACTTAATGGCAAACAGGTCCGAGGGGTGCGGCAAAGCCGAGGGGACCCACGTTGGTTATCATCTAGGTGGAGAGTAGGAGGCTCATGTGAACCCCAGCCTCAAGGAAAACAAATTTTTTAGCAGTTTTTTCCCCCCTTCTTTTTTATCCTGGTTTATTTACAGAGTTAGAATACATTGTTTTTCACACAAAGGAATACTTTTTAAATTCTTTTTATAATGAATGCAAAATTAGCTTTAATCAGCTCTTCATTATCTTTGGGTTTTTAACTTCTTTTTCATAGTCGCCTCTCCAAGTATGATTTCTTGAAATTTCCTTAATTTGTAATGTCTTACCCAGTGCTAAGTGTCTCCCCACAATTGTATATACTTTATGTCTTTGATAACACATATATTTATTTCTACTTATTGTATTTATGTGATGTGATATATAAGAGCTAATTAATGCTCTTTTATGAATGAAATAGAGAGTGTTGCTCACTGAATGGCAGCCTTGGGGCTGGAAGACAGTACTTTATCTGGGTTTCGGTTCAGTCATATGTCTCGGAGGGCGCTTATCTTTCCCATGGCCTCTGCTTTCCTCTCAGCTCATCCGTTGTTGCCATTCACACTGCGGTTTGGTTTTATCCTCTTTCCATTCACTTGGGCGAGCCTGCGAGATCCAGTTGCTTTGTTTTTTGCCTGACACAGAAGGTGAAACCCCTCCATCCATCCATCTGTCCTTATAACCTGGAGAACGTGCTCCTCCCTCGGCATCTGCTTGTCTCCTGACCCAATTCCTCAACTTCACCAGCTTTTCTCTTGACTTCATGTCACCGCATGCCAAGAATCAAGCCTTTATGCTCAAACATGACTCTGTTCTCCCTCCTGCAATGAGCTGGTCCATTCATCACTCGGTAGCTTGGATTTCTTCTCATCTTTCAAAAGCTTTCAGCAAGCTCACTGCCATCTGAGAGAGACCCATCTTGTTTTCTCTGAATTAAAACCTTTGACTCTTACTGTTTCCTGAGCCCCAAAGAGTCTCTGTGCGACAGCCTTTAAGCAGATACCTCTTCATCTTCAAGACTATCCCAAAACACCCGGCGAGAGCTCTCTGTGGCTTCCTCCACCCTCCACTCTGTCCTTTGTCACTGCTGCTCCGGCCTCCTTCTGGTCTTGCAGACAGGCACACGAGACAGGGACGTGACAATAACACATGCTGTCGAGATGTCATTATCCTGTATTTGCATTATTCTAACTTGGCTGCAGTCTCTGCCTTTGAAGAGCCGAGGAGACTTTGCCAACACAGCCCAGCCCCACCATGTGACTGTCCCTGTTCCCCGGGCCCAGATGGAGGCGAGGAAGCCCTGGAAGCTGGGAGCCATCGCTGTTGACGTTCATGCTCTTCTCACAGACTTTATCACACTGTAATCAAGTTTATCAGAAACAGAGCCGTGTGGCTGCTTCCTTCTCCACAGGGGAAGCTTTGAACTGATACAGTAGTAGCAACCAGAATGTCCCTTAGGAGCAAGGATGAATAGGCTTCATCTCACTGGAGGGCCAATCCCCTAGAAAAATACATCCTGCTTGATAAAGTAGAGAGTTGGTGAACAAAGATGAAGACCCTCAAAGAGACGGGCTGACATGGTGATCGCAGCAGCGGGCTCAGGTGTAAGGCCAGCACAGCAGAGACTGTGAGGATGGGCAAGGCCAAGTTTCAGTCTGCTGCCCACGGAGCTCTGAGCAATTAGCTGACTCGACGGCACCCGGTACCAACGGCAGCGCGCGGCTTTTCTGTGGTTGCTGGGTGCCACTGAAGGAATTCTGGCTGGTGGCAATCCCACGTGAAAGGCCAGGATTGCCCGTAGGATCCGGCTCAGTGGCCAACTGTAACCAAAAGGTTGGTGGTTTTCACTCACCAGTCCGCTTCCATAAAGAGGAGGCAGGTCTACGCTCTCCTACAGGGTCCCCGGGAGTCAGAATCAATTCAACAGCAACGGATGAAATCTACAGGGATTACGCCGCAGGTCTTCACCTCGCAAGCACCATCTTCATTCAAACTGCCAACCCTCCTGTTACCAGCAGAGTGCGTAAACATTCATTGCACCAGGGTTTTTAAAGCATTTCTACTCACTTCCTATTGTTAGAGGCCATTTATAATGGTTTCTCAAAAGAATGAAAGAAAGGGAAGAAGCTACCTGATGCTTTTAACAGCTACTTGAAGTAGGGTAGCCCATTTTAGAGACTGGAAAGCCAAGGCTACAGAGTGGCATTTACTAAAAGGCCAAAGTCAAGGTACAACTGGGATCCTCGCATCCTATGTCTGAATTCCAAGATCTTTTACATTTAAGGTGTCAGGCTGGAGACTAAGGTACGCCTGACCCAGGCTATAGTCTTTGCAAGTACGTGCTATGCATCAGAGAGTTGGACAGTGAATAGAGATGATAGAAAGAGAATAAATGTCTTTGAGCTGTGGTGCTGGAAAAGAGTGTTGAATATACCATGGACTGCTAGGAGAACAAACAGGTTTGTCCTGGAGAGGGTGAAGCCAGAATGCTCCTTGGAGTCAAGGATTCTGAAGCTTTGTCTGACATACTTTGGGCATGTTGCAAGGAGGGACTGATCCTTGGAGAGCGACATCATGTTTGGGAGCGTGGAGGGGCAGTGCAGGAGAGGAAGACCCTCGATGAGATGGATCGATTCTGTGAGTGGAGTGGTGGGAATGAGTATGTTTGGGACGGCGAGTTTGGCACAGGATAGAACGGCGTTTAGGTCCCTTGTACATAGCGTCGCTATGAGTTGCAAATGACTCAATGTCACATAACAACAACAACAACAACAACAACAACAACAACTGCTACATAAAGGATCAAAAATAATCTGAAAGGAATGAAAGGACAGGGTGCAGGGGAGGGAGGGTGAAAGGGAGGGGGGAGAGAGAGAGAAGAAAGAGAAAATTTTCAAGTTCATGAATGTGCTTGATCAGAATGACACCAGGAAGCCAGAAATGACCTGGATCCTTAGACGTTATAAGAGTAACGAGCAAATATGTGGATTGAAGCTGACTGGGTGTGCGACTTTCCCTCCCCAAACCATGAAAGTTGGTTTCAGGTTCTCAAACAAAAACGTGTGCAGAAACAGCAGAACAGGCAAAGGCCTCAGGGCCGCCCCCACTTGAGCCAGTGGGGCGCTTTTCTTGGCAAATATTCAAATGTCGCCTGCTGGCATTACATGCTTAATGCTATTTCAGTCAATCTGATTTGTGTTAGAGTCACCTGCAACATGGAGCAGGCCAGCCTTTGATCTTATTAGCACCAACAGCCTCACACGACACTCCTCAGACTCACCAGAAAGACTTAAGGAAACCAGTATTTTCTTAGAAAAGAAGTAAAAGGCAGTTCTTGGTAAAAGATAAACCACAGAGTGACTGCCTTTTGACTAGTGTACCCATTAAACCACACACATATATAAAAACGCCTCAATACAGCATGAAGGCTTTGTTTCATCATGTGCATAAACTCAGAAGAGAGGAGTCAAGACCAGGGTTCTACGCACGGCTTCTTCTGACATGGACAATGACGCCAGGCATTCTGGGGTGCCGCCCTTGTTCTCCAAGAAGCTCTAAGGCTCTTTGGCTTGGTGGGACTCAACCCTCTCCATTCTTTTCAGCACTCTTTCCCCTCCCTGGGACAGAGCCTGTTTGCCCCACCACAAAATGCAAGGATGCCTTGGACCTTCACAGATCTCTATGTCCCAAAACAATGTCAGATAAAGAGATGAAAGGGGTGCATTTGTAGAAGAATCGATCAATCAAGAAATTAGGGATGAAAACAGCCAAGACTAGCCAATGACCTGGAAGCTGCACTCAAAGTGAGTGGGGCTGCCTGACTGGCTGTGAATCTCAATGTCAGACAGTGGTTGTAAAGGTGGAGAAACATGGTGTGAAAGGTGATGTGGCTGAGAGAAATGGAAGGGAAAGAGGCAGAAGACTTCTAGGAGTGGAAGACTAAGGAGAAGACTGAACTGAGTGGTGGCAGAGCAGAGAAGCAATCCGGAGGGAATACAAGACTCAGAGGAAGAGATGTAGTGAGAAGGAGAAAAGGGTGAAATGAGACCATCTTGACAAAAGGATTACGGAGACACATTATCTCCACAAACCCAAGAGATACTCTGTGGGGAGCAGTCCTTCCACCTACTTTAAGTCTTCCAGCAAAATTCACACACACACACACACACACACACACACACACACACACACACTTTTTTCCAGGTTTTTAAAAATATTAACCATGTCCCTGAAAAATCCATCTCAGATCACACTTTGACATTCAACCACCCCCATACTGTCAAAGTTGACTAAGATGTTATTAAAAGTCATGTGTGCTATGTTCTACTTTTTTCAGCTTCGGACCAAAACTACAAAGCAGCAAATGAAAGTTGAGAGGAAATTCCTAGCTATGAGTTTGACCAACAGTAAAAGGTTCAGTGAAGATGACTCGCCCCAAGATGAGTCTCTCCAGTGGGTGCCACCATGAGAGAATGGAGCAGGGCCTCACAGAGCTGCGACACGGGGCAGTTATGACTCAGGACTGACTCAACTTACAGCAACACTACCATGATGAGCAAATAACGCTGGGTTAAAAATAAAATACCACTTCAGGCTCTAGGGTTCATGTCTAAAAATATTACTTCCTCAGAACCCATTAAGTAAACCATTACCACCTCTCCATGAACTATCATATATATATTTATGTATATAATCAACTCAGTCTTACTGGGTTTCCATATTTGGACTTCTAAGAGACCTCACTACCGGCACACACACAGACAAACAGACATACCCTCTTCTCTGTCGTTTAGACACACTATCTCTTAGTGGTGACAGTGTCATAGCCACATGGTGAAGACACAATGAAAGTAGCTTTCAGATACTACAGAGAGAGACGGAAATCGCCACACCTTGGAAAGCAATTTGGAAATATCTATCAAAATGAAATTTTTAAAAAACCACCCAAAAAACCCCAAAACTCACCAAAATGACCAAGGAGGCAAAGGGATGGCAAGACCCACTGTGTGTGGTGTACCTGTTGACTAAATGACACCGCAGCTCCACGGAACGAGCCGCAGTCACGGAAAAGAAAACAGAGAAGAGATCTCTGTGATGCAGAGTTATTTGTTGAGCTGTTAACCAAAAGCATCTCCAATGACTCGGATCCACCAGCAGCGTCATGGCAGAGGATGGAGAATGGTTTCCTCCCATGAATATTTACAGCCTCCGAAAGCTGATGGAGAGGCCCTGTCAGCCAGAACCAACTCGAAGACACTGAGATCTAGGTTGGGTATTACTGTCATGTGAGAAAGCGAGCAAAAGGCAGGAAGGGAGGCACAGATGTGATTTTTTATTGGACGATGACGGACATCACAACAATATGCTTCTCCACTGGGACTGTGGCCAATGTGACGTTAACCCCGCATCCACGTCTGGTGTGATGCCAGGAGCGCACCAGGAAGCAAGCACCGAGGAGGCACACGGGCTGCTCACACAAAGCTGCTAAGAGGGGCAGGGAGAGAAAGAAGTAAAGGATGAGAGAGGGTGACGGCCACCAAGCAGCATGGATGCCTGACCACGGGCCCATGCAATCGCACCTGAGGGCTTCAGCACACACATAAAAACACCAAGAAGCACCAGCATGCCAAACGGAGAAGAACCTGAAGTTGTCAAGGCTTTCCTTTCACCTGGACCCCCAAGACCTTCAGAAGCAGCAGTGAAGAAATCAAATGAAAATCTGCTGCAAGAGAGCTCCGTAAGGCGCGAAACACAGTGATGTCGCTCTGAGGACTAAAGTGCATCTGACATAAGCCATCATATTTCCAATAATTTTAAATGCACATGGAAGTCAAACAATGGATAAAGAAAACCAAAGAGAGAAAAAGAAAATGATGTTTTTGAATTGTGGTGCTGGAGAAGAGTACTGAATACCCAAGCCTGTCCGTTCTGGAAGAAGTGCAAGCAGAGTGCTTCTTAGAGGCAAGGACGGTGAAACTGTAGCTCACATCATGTGGGTATGTTGTCAGAAGGAGATGGTCCTTTGAAATAGACACCGTGCTTGGAAAGGCAGAGGATCAGAGAAAGAGATGAAGACCTTCGACAAGACGGACTGGCATGTTGGAGATGGTGAGGATGGCACAGGATGGAGCAAGGTTCAGATCTGTCGTTCACAGTCTCTGTGAGTCACAGTCGACTTGCCAACACCTAATAATAACATTCCATTGCGGTTTGCATTTCTCTGAGACGGCACAGGCTAAGAATCCCCCTGCATGAAGGCTGCTTGGTGGGTAAGGATTCATTTGCTGACCAAAAGGTCAGCAGGTCCAAGCCGCTCCTTGGAAGAAAGAGGAGTTCTATCTACTGTGTCCTCCAAGTCTGTAAGAGGTCGGAACTGGCATGAAAGCAAAGGATTTAGGGTTCAGAAATATTCAGAGAGAGGATAGGTGATGCCATGCTGAAGAAGATGGCAGCAAAGACTTGCAGAGAGTCCACTTAGAGGGTCTGAATCCAGCGGATGCACCACAGCAGCCACTGAATTTTATGCCTTCTTAGAGAAGAGTCTTGAACACACCATGGACCACCAAGAAAACAAACAGGTCTGTCTTGGAGAGGATGAAACCTAGTTTCTCCTTTCTCCTTGCAGGCTAGGATTTTGAAGCTCTGTCTCACATACTTTGGACATGTTGCCAGCAGGGACTGATCCTTGGAGAAGGACATCATGCTTGGAAGGATGGAGGGACAGAAAAGGAGAGGAAGAACCTGGGTGAGATGGACTGATACAGTCACTGGGGCAATGGGGGTAGGCATGTCAGCCAGTGAGACAGACTCAGGACAGGTCAGGCTTCAGAGCTGCTGTACATGGGGTCACTATGAGTTGCAGATGACTCTAAGACACATAACAACAACTCTCTGATGCTCCAAGTGACGCAGTTTATGAAAGAGCCTGTGTTTGTGTTCCCCTGAATTCCTGAAGCAGATGTCATGTAAGTGAAGGCAAACAACCTGAGTAATGCAACTCACGCATCACCATCTAACTTGTAATCATGAAACTAAAATGTCTACCAAATAACCAGAGGCTGAGGCAGAGAGACCAAAGTGCACTCTGTCAGACAGCAGGTAGGAGGATGCCGTCCGGGTCAGCCTGAAACGGCTCATCAGAACAATGTGACATAACTTGGTGGCTAATCACACAAGTGATTGGTCTGCTAAGTATGTCAGATGGTCAATAAAAACACGCAGGGGAGGCTGGGTTGGTTTTCACAGAGGACAGGGGTTTTCCTCCTTGGGTTTCAGGGCGAGCTGGCGAGGGGGAAGCAATATCCTGCAGGTGCTCCTCGGATGTCACCCGTGACAGCTCTCCACAGGTCAGTCTTGCCTCCAGCCTCCATCCAGACCGTCTCGTCTACGCTGCACGACGTGGTGCTTGCCCTCTGTCTTCTTGCCTCTGTCCTTCACTCGCCTGTCAACCACCTCTCGCCCTTCCACTCGGACTCAAAGGCTCAGGCCTTCCAGGTATCATCGGCTGGTCCTGGCCCTCCGCCTTTCAGAGTCCTCTCCTGATGGGCACGTGCAATGGGTATGTAATCATCGAGTAAGCTGAGTGCCAGCAACAGGCCTGGTGATAGGCTCCCACCAAGAACTAAACCAAAACCCACTGTTGTTATGTCGGTTCTGACTCCTAGTGACCCTCGGTCCAGCTGCCAAGGCTGTCAATCTTCACAGGAGGAGGCTGCAGCTCTTTCTACCATGGAACACCCACCCGGTATACCCGAACTGCTAGCCTTCAGATTAGAAGCCCTGTATCTGACACTCTAGTATGTCACCACTGCTGCTTAGATTCCCACCAGATTCCCTAAGACACCTACCAGTGCAGCCTCTTGCGGATGAAGTTCCTGTAGGGTCCCCAAGGCCGGCATCTTTATTGATGCAGACGGCTGGGAAGTCCTCCAACTCTCCAATACCACCATTATTTGTTGGAATCAACTGAAGAGCAACGGTCTAACTTTTAGGGGGGGAAATGGGGTTTAGAACTGTCAACGTGACTCAGGATTTAGAGTTAATAAACAAAGAGGAAGTATCTACTGTGTACGAAACACCCCAGAAGTCAGAGAGTCTAGAGAGGGATGGTGTTTATGAGCAATTTCAAACAACTACCTCTCCATACACTGTTACGCCAACAAAGACAGCATGATAATGAAGGAATAATCCAGTCTTGTGGATCAGAAATCGCTCACAGACCTTGCCTCCCTCATAGAATACGTCAGATGTAAGATCCCAGGTTCCAAAAAGCATCCACGGAAAGAATGCCCGCAGCCACAGCCAGAGACCATGGCTTCTCATTCCTTCCAGAACAGCAAGGTGGACTGATGTGGGAAAAGGAAAACACCCACCTCTCACCAGAACGAATCCCCAGATCCATGACCTACTTGAACTTGAGCCGTTAATGAGCAATTATAGCCATGGAAGTAGCCAAGGAAACAAGAACGTCTGGAAAACATGAAAAATTTTATTACCTGAGGTTGGGCTGGCAGATGACAACTTTTCTAAGGGATGATCCTTTTTACTAGTTTGAAAGAATGGGATCTTGATAGCAGCTGTGCGAATTTTCCGGAAAAGCCCAAGGTGATCTATGGCACGAAGGAGCCACATGTCTCAGCCTGTCGGAGACAGTCCCAGGTTACACCTGTTGTCCCTGCAAAATTATTGATGGTGCCCCCTTTTACTCTCAAGGCTGCCTGCTCCCATCTGAATGATAAATCCAACATCTACTCCATCCAGGACAATTGGTGTCAGTCATACATAGACCGTCTGTCCAGGGTTTGACAGTCTGTCCAAGTGCACAAGAGCAAAGGGGCAGAATCCAGGCTTCCTGATACCAAACTCAGGCTCTGACTAAAAACACTCATTTCCTCTAAGTTGTTTCCTCATCAATTAATCAACATCAAAACCACTTTGGGAAATGGTCAAAGACACATAAGCCACAGTCTCTGCAAAGCAACACGAGTAATCTAACTGGTGAGCTTAGTCACGTACTCACTGAATAATTAAGGAAGATCTGCAGTGTTTCCAAAGGAGCTCTTCAGGTACAGCGCCTAATGTGCAGTAACACCAACCAAGAGGTCAGTGGTTTGAATCCACTAGATACTCCAAGGGAGAAATAAGGGTAGTCTGAATATCCCATGGACCACCACAAGACCAAGCAAGAACGCCCTGGAGAAGATGCACCCAGGGTGCTCCGTGGAGGCAGGGATGGTGAAACTTCATCTCACATATTTTGGGCATGTTGTTCTGAGGGAGGAGTATGTGGAAAAGGTGGAGGAGGGTCAGTGAAAGAGAGGAAGATCCTCAACGAGATGGGTGGACACAGTGACTGCAGAATGAACTCAGAGATGATATGGACGACACTGGACAGGGCAGCTTTCAGACCTGTCATTCATAGGGTCAACTAACTCCATGGCACCTGACAAAAACCACCACCTCTCATAAAGATTAGTGGCCTTGGGAGCCCAGCAGAGGGTCACGATGAGTAGGAATCGACGCAGTGAGAGTGGGTTTGGTTTTAGAGGTAAGTTTCTAACATAGAGCTATTCATGCAGTTCATGTGACAAGACTAAAACAAGGGATTATCGAAAGGGAAAACACAACTTGAGTGTGGAAGAGAGAGCCGTGCACAGTCTGTCCCGCCTATAAATACCTCCTTAGGGAGAGTATAGGAATTGACGTTACAAGAATCTGAGCAAATGGCCCAAACATACTATTCCACAGTGACGCTCGGCACAAGCCTTAGCTTCAAGCTTCTCCTGAGGTAACTGGTTTCTCAATCTTAAATATAAACAGACAGTCATGCAAAGTCAGCTTCCAGGGCTTTGGACACTCCTCTACAAATAGGAGGTGTTCCGTAAACACCTGCTAGCTAAATGGATCAATTCATCCATCTGGTAGATTTAACAGTCAAGACCATCATCATCATCTGGTGTAAAGAGCATCATTGCTTACCAATAAAAACATCCATTCATCGGAAACCTTTTTGGCTCAATAATACAGTGTCAGACTACACACAGCAAAATGTATATAATAACAAGAAGGCTTTTTTAGAAAACTCTCAAAAAATTATACTGAGATATTTTAACACAAATCAGCTGCTGACTCAACTCATAGTCATCCTACAGGACAGAGGAGAGCCTTCTGATGGGAATGCTAAGATTCCACACCGTCTTTATGAAAGTTCACAGACACATCTTTCTCCCTCAGAGTAGCTGATACTCACAGACCAACATTTTAGGAACCAAAATTTAGAGGGTTTAACTAATGTCCATTGTAAGCTTTATCTAAAGGATATGGAGACAGACTTTCTTCTATTGATTAAAGGAAGAATACACATGTTGTTGTGGTGGTGGTTGTTATGTGCCTTCGAGCCGCCTGTGGCTCATAGCGGCCCTATGGACAACAGCCCTAAACCCTGTTCTACCCTGTGCCAGTCTTAATGTCTCTGCCACACCTACCTTCAATACCCCAGTCATTGAATCAATCCATCTCATTGAGGGTCTTTCTCTCTTGCGCTGTCCCACCACCCTCCCAAGCATGACATCCCTCTCCAAGTCTGGTCCCTCCTTGCAACATGTCCAAAGTATGTCTGACGAAGGTTCAGAATCCTTGCCTCCAAGAAGCAACCTGGTATCACCCTCTCTAGGACAAACCTGCTTGTTCTCGTAGCAGTCCATGGTATATTCAATACTCTTCTCCAGCACCACAGCTTGAAGGCATCAGCTCTCCTTCTAATCATCCCTAGCCCTTGTCTAGCTCTCTGATGTATAGCAAGTGATTGCAAAGACTATGGCCTGGATCAGGCACATTTTAGTCTCCAGAATACACCTGAGATGGTTATAAAACTGAAGTGCTGTTAGGACGTAAGGGAACTCGGGTGGCTCAGGGGTAAGGAATTGCACTGCCAATGTAAGGTATGTGGTTTGGCTCCCCTACCAGCTGCCCCACGGGAGAAGGTTGGGAAATCCCCTCCCATGAGGTTTACGGATTCTGAAAACCTGCTGGAGGGTCAGCTAGGCATCAGTTCCGATTCAATGGTGTATAACAACAACTAGGATGTACCCTGGGCTACGAGCACCATGAGGGACGTGTACATGACATACACTGTGAAGAGGCTGCATGATACGGTAAAGTGCAGCACTGCTGTTCACAGGGTCGCTGTGGGCCATAAACCAACTCAATGGGACCTAACGACAAAGACAACTAGGACACAGACGAGCGGGCCTCGACAAATTAATAAAAACCACAGCAAACCACTGTTACCGTACATCCAACAAAAATGCAATGAAATTGGAAACCAGTAACAAAATCATAGCTTCTACACCCCAGTACATACAGAAAGGTCAAAAGCATGCTACTAACTAAGTAATATGAAATAATATGAAATCCTAAGTAAAAATATTTAGAATTGAATGATCATGGAAGTCTCAGAGTCCAGTGAAAGGATAGATGAGCATCAGAAATACAGAAAGATACAAGGAAGCTATAAAAACTATAATGAACTCAAAGACAATACAAGAATTTTTTTTGTTCGAAAAAATGTATAAATAAAAGAAATAACAATCTGTCGTCATTGAATCAACTCTTTTTTTTGAAGCACCTCTTGTTGTTGAGTGGACCTGAACTCATGAACTCACAGCAAACTTACAGGACAGAGTGGAACTCCTCCAATGCTTCCAGGGCAGGAGGACAGTGTGCAACAATGAATGAACGAAAATCCAAGTTTTCTGTCAACTTTCGTTAAAATATCAATTAAAAAACAAAACAAAAACCCAAAAACCAAAACAAAACAAAAAACAAAAAAACCAAAACAAACATCAAAGTTCTGATCTTTATGGAAACTGACAGTCACATCCTCTTCCAAGGAGCAGCTGGTGGGTTTGAACCGCTGACTTTTACATTAGCAGCTGAGGGCTTAACCATGGCTCCGCAAGGGTTCTTACAAACATCCGTGCCATCCACCCCACATATCAGCAACAATGGATTATAAAGTACAAATTTTTAAAAAACATTTTATTTTAATGAAAGTTTACAGAGTCATTGGATTTCCATTCTAAAGTGCAAATTTTGAAGGCTAGCGATACTAATAAAACGTGAGGTGCCTAGGGAGAAGTATAAATAAAGAGGTACCCCCTAGCGTGCTGTTGCCAGAGCTGACCCTGCAGCAGGTTTTTCGAGGCTGAGGGGACTGACTCCCCATGTTTTTCCAGCAGAGAAGGAAGTGGATCCACACTGCGCGCCTTTGGATTGGCAGCTCCTTCCCACTTAGCCATCAGAGTTCCCTCCTCCCCAATGCACAAGGGATAAAACAAAGCAAAACCACTGCCATCAAGTGACTTCATCTCATTGCCACCTGACAGGGCAGAGCAGAAGAGCACCAGGTTTCCAAGGCTGAATTCCTGACAAAACCAGAATGCCACACTTTCTCCCCTTGGGAGCGTACTGAGTTTGAACCACCAACCTTTAGGCTAGCAGCCAAGTCCTATAACCACTTTGTAAGAGGGACATGAGTTTACTATTTGAGTGATGACAAGGCTGAGGAAGCAGTGTGCCCAGGGACACATGGTTTCCGGTCCGATGGCTCTGAGCCCTGGGCATCAAGTCCCGAGGCTGATTCTGTGGAGTCCAGAGCACAGGGTCCTGGAAATTGACCATGTATGGCAAGCAGAGGGAGGAAGCAGCTCTTCCCTTCTGGAACCACAGCAATGACATCACCTGATAAAAGGGGAAGCAGTCAGCTGTCCTGGTCAGCTGACAGCTTCTCAATGGGACCTGCTTATGGAAGGCTGGCCAACACTGTGGCTCTGGCCCAGAGGAAGTAAGACACCCTGTTGGGTCCCAGTACCTCTGGGTCTTCAGGGCACAGTGCCACCATGAAGGAGGGTCAGGGCCACTGGTCTGGGGGCAGTGACCCTGACACCCAGCCTAGCGTTGGCTCCAAAAAGCCCTGACGCTCCCTGACACAGCTCCTCTTATTTTTTAATTTTATTATTATTTTTGTGTGTGTACCATCAAATCGGATCTGACTGGTACAGGAGGAGACAGTCCCTCCTTCTCCAGCAGAGCATCTGGTGGATTTGAACCATATGCCTCTGGGATTGAAGTGCAGCTTCTTGCCACTAGGCCACCAGAGCTCCCTTGCTCCTCTTATTTAAGTCTCTTAATTAAGAGAGTTCTGGTAGTAAGAAGTTGAGCTGCAAATCCAAAGGCACATGGTTCAAATCCACAAGCTGTTCCATGGGAGGGAAATGGGCACTCTCCTCCTGTGGAATTTACCTGAAAACTTGCTGGAAGGTCAGCTATGCGTCAGTTGCAACTTGACAGCACATAACAATATTTTATACTTAGGAGGAAGACTTGAACTTGAAGGCCAGAAAAATCTAGAATCTACTTCCTTTTTGTTTTTCAGGATTTTTCTTTTCTTTGAAGGTCCAAACCAGGAGGAGCTGCAATTACTAAGTGCACAGGGCTCTGAGACTTTATCCTGGAGGTGCCACGGCGACGTTCTCACCCCGCTGACGGTAGCGGCTGTCGACAGGGCCCCACAGACAACAGAACAAAGCCCGGCACCATCCGCGCCAACTCCACGTAAGCCACTGCTGCGATGACGCTGGCTCAATCACCCCACTGAAGGTCCCACCTGGGAGCAGACAGGAAGCGTGAATCCAGCATAGCTGGATTCTCTCCCCCAGCCTGGGTCCCCTCCTGTGGCCCGGTGAGCCTGGTGTGCGGGTCACAATGACTGCAACTTTAGCTGGAAACCAAAAAACTCACTGCTCTTAGTCGACTCCAATTCACGGTCACCCTCAGGGCGCAAGTAGCTCAGAGGTGATGAGGGTTCAGGGTAAAGCAAGGTTCGGATCCACTGTGAATAGTGTCACCATCAGTCATTGTCAATAGGCCCTAACACCCCAACAGTAGGAAATCGAGGACGTGCCCCCAGGACTTCCAGGCTGTAATCCCTACAGATGCTGACTGCCACTTCCTTCTCCAGCCGGCAGATTCCAATCTCTGACTTTTCTGTTAGCAGTCAAGGGCTTAACCACTGCCCTTCCAGAGTCCTACAGTGGTAGCTAGCCAACATCTAGTGCCGTCGAGTTGATTCCGACTGACAGAAACCCTCGACCGCGTTTCCAAAACTGTGAATCTTTACAGGAGGAGATCACCCATCTTTCTTCCGTGGAACAGCTAGCAGATTTGAACTGCCAATCTTTCAGCCCGCAGTCTGACACGCTGCACACTAGGCACGTGGGGCTTCCTTAATCATGCCCCTACCCTGCCCTACGTGCTGGGGGTAAGTGAGGGGAGACTCCATGAAGCAGCACTCTATTCACATTTTAGCGAGAATTAAGAATTTCTAGAGAGTAGGAATTGCTAAAACAGTAGGGTGGGTCACTGAGGAAGGTTGTAGAATTTCCTTTGGAGCTCTTTAACAATGTGATACCACCTCATGGGTGTGGGATGGCTGCCTGCAGTCCTGACCAGAGGCAGCTCGACCAGGGGTTTTGTGAGCCCCCTCACAGGAATGTCTAAGTGTGCTCTACTGCTCATAGGGTTTTCAGAGGTTTAGTATTTCAGAAGTAGATGATCTATCCTTTTTCCTAGTCTCTGTTAATTTGGGAGCTCACTATTTAGTGCAGCATTTGACAGACAAGTGGTATACCCAAAAGAGCAGACAAGCAAACATATATACATAGTTGAACTATTAACAGTAATATGGACTGTATTTTAACATCAAGAAAACAGAGATCCTCACCACTGGGCCAACTGGCTATATGATAGAAAAAGAAAAGATTGAGCTTGTTAATTATTTCATCTCGCCCAGATTCACAATCAACACTCTTAGCACTAGCAATCAGAAAATTAAAAGACTAGTTGCACTGGGAAAACCTGCTATCAGAGATGTCTTCAGAGTACTAAAAAGCAATGATGTCAGTCTAGAGACTAAGGTGTGCCTGATCCGGGCCATGGTCTTCTCAATTGCTTGTTATGCATGTGAGAATTGGACACTGAATAAGGATGACCAAAGAAGAATCGATGTCTCTGTGCTGTGGTGCTAGTGTATGTCCAATGATACTGAACGTAATACGGCTGGCAAGAGAACCAACAGATGTGTCCAGGAGAGGATGAAACCAGTTTGCTCCTTGAAGGCAAAAATTTTCAAGCTCCATCTCACATACTTTGGGCACGTGGCCAGGAGGGACCAGTTCTTGGAGAAGGATATCATGCTTGGAAGGGTGGAGGGTCCGTGCAGGAGAGGAAGATTCTAGATGAGATAAATTGATACAGTGACCATGGCAATGGGGTCTGGTGTGTCAGAGATGGTGAGGCTGGCCCAAGATATGGCCAAGTTCAGAGCCATTGCCCACAGGGTCACTATGAGCTGTCAACTTGATGACACATAACAGTAACAATAAAGTCATATGGTTTTGTCCCTAACTCACTCTCTCACAAAGCCATCTCGACCCCTTTTCCTCCCGGCTCTGGTCTTCCTCCCTGGAAGCGAGGCCCAGGGAGAGCCTCTCCATGGACTGGTTTCCTTCCTCAGCCTCGCCTCCCAGCACCTTCCCTGCCAGGCTGTGGAAAGCAGGTCACAGGTCATTGTTGCCCAATTGCCCACATGGTTTGGCAGTGGCATCTCACAGACCTGGCTAGCTCCTCCCGACGCCAGCCCCGGATGCAAGTGGAGAAATCTAGCTGTGGCTAACAATCCGTTGTAAATGAAAATATGATCCCAGTAATTGATTTTAAATAGATTTTTAAAAGAATCCTTGGCAGCCTTTCACGGAGAATACAGAGTTTCCACAGCGTTCATTCCAGAGTTTGAGTTTTCTCCCCCTTTCTTCTGGCTTCCACCCCAAATGGCCAAGCTCCGAGTCTGGATAAACAGTGTGGGTGGTGACTGGGCTGTGGGGCCCAGCACAGGATACAATCACTTTCTTACTCTGGGCGGCATTAAATCACGGCTAAGGACGCCGCACAATGAGTCCGCCAGGACAGGTCGGAGGACAACACACGCATCTCCTCCTCAGCTTCCCGGGAGGGGGAGAGTGAACTCTCTGGGCTGAGGCAGCGAGGTTTAATGATGGAGAAAGTTCATTGACCTCTGGGGCGGCTGTCAGATGATCCTGCTTAGGCCTGCAGCAGGCATCCCAGGAATGCAGTGATGTGGGCAGGCGCGGGGTGAGTTCACACCACAGAATGCTCCCAAAGAACCCAGCAGCAGCCATGCAGAGGAGAATCAGGCACTCGGTCTGGGGGAGAATTCCAGCCCTTCCAAGGCCAGCGCTCCTCCTCAGCATAGAGTCCCACAGGGATGGGGCTCAGGCCCGCCTGCAGGCCCTGCTCCCTGCTCACCCCTGCAGCTGGCCGGGACTGCACGCATTTGCGCTGTCTCCCCCCACTTGAGAGGTAATGCTTTCTGACTGCCCTGCTACTGCCATTAAAAGGAAAAAGATGAAGCAATCCCATTCATAAATACACGGTGAGACCTGGGAGAGCCAGTGGAGTTGATGTTTATTTGGACAGCTTTGATAGAAGCCAGCACTGCATGCATCTGGAGGGACGGTACCCACTTGCTGGGAATGCCTGGAAACGGGCCCGAAGTACACAAGGGCTGCATTTTCTTTTCAGATCAAGACAGGAGAAGGAGACCTGCAACGAGGGCTCCAGACATATCGTTTCCGTCATAACGTCTACCTGACTCCCAGGCTGTGGGGGCATCTGAAGGCCTCCAGGAATGCTTCTTGGGAAATGAACAGCCAGGCCCACTGTACAGTGTCCAGCTAACTTCGGGGGCTCCTCAACTCAAGGCCTGAAGACACACATGAGATTGAGTTTGCTGCTTCCTGTTGTTGTTGTGGTTGTTAGGTATCATGGAGTCAGCTTGAACTCACAGCGACCCACATGCAACTCAAGGACCGGTCTCACCCTTAATCACCTTCACAGTGGGTGCTGGGCAGTACTGAAGCCCGCTCACTGTTCTCTCCGTTAATCCATCTCACTGAGGGTTTCCCTCTTCTTCAGTGATCCTGTACTTTACCAAATATTCTTTCTTTTCCAGGAATTGGCCCCTCCTAACCCTTCTAAAGTATGTGAGATGAAGTCTCAGCATCCTTGCCTCTCAGGAGCACCCTGGCTGCAATTCTTCCAACAAAGTCCGTATTATAGTCAATATTCTTCACCAAGACCACATCCAAAGGCATCAACTCTTCTTGGGTCTTCTTTATTCCTTTATTCACCGTCCAACTTTTCACCTGTATACAAAGCAACTGAAAATATCATAACTTCTTGGGTCAGGCGCACCTTAGTCTTCAAAGTGATGTACAGATATTAAAATTTTCTGATTGGGTCCAATATTGTTTCCCTTCAGTCACTTTCTCATCAAATACACTCACTGATCTGTCAGAAGAGTACGTATTCAGTGAAGAAAACAAAAATAAGGTTCATTTGCTCTAAGAGCTTTATCATTTTGAGCACAGAGAATGGGTGGCTGGAAGACAGTCAACAGTTTTGATCCTTTGATGAAATCAAATGAAAAGTGTTTCATCCACCTCACTTGGAGATCGTCTTGAGGCCCCTGAACCCCTTGCCACAGCAGCTGCCTAGATTTCAACTCACATTCACGCCATGAATATCTGGCAAACACAAAGGCGGAATTTGACAATGCAAAGGCCCCAAAGGCAGGAGCTCCCCACTCGAGAAGTGTACAAAAGAAGAGGCAGAAGCGATACCAACCCCACTCAGGACTGGGAAAGCCCTCCTGCATGGGGAGGGGACACAGGACCAGAACTCTTTAAAGGATGTCCATAGGTCAGTGGGAATTTACCCAGAGTTTCATTCCGGGTTTGTGCTCTGCGGCTTTTCTAAGAAAAAAGATGCAGCTCTCACTGAGTCATGCTAATTCATGGCTAAACCAAGCCACTTGTGAAGGAGCAGACACTGACTCACGGTGACCACGTGTGTGGAGAAGGACTTGTCCACGGGGTTTTCGACAGCTGGAACCTTTCAGAAGCAGGTGCCAAAGAGCTTTCTTCCAAGACATCTTTAGGTTGGTTTGAACCACCAACTCATCGACACTACCCTGGGAATTTGAAATATGGCTCAGTCACACACTCTTGCTATCGGGTCATAAGCAACTCCTAGCTGACCCTCCAGCAGGATTTTGAGGCTGAGAATTGTCTAGGAGAAGACTGCCTGTCCTTCCCCCATGGAGCTGGGAGATCTGAACAGTCCTTGGGTTAGAAGGGCAACTGCCCGTAGATTGTGCTACCAGAGGCCCCTAAATCATGGCTAGGGTTTTGTAATTGTATCATACTTTCCACTGAGTTGATATTTGAGGTGTTTCCTTTGAGAATCTTTCTGTAAGACCCATACCCATCGCTGCGGGTCTCTTCTGACTCTTGCTGTTATTTTGTACCCACTGCTGACCCCCCAGTGGGTTTCAAAGGCAGACAGCTACACAGAAAGAGACTCCTCACCTCTCTCCTGCAGAGCCCTACAGGACACATGAAAACCGCCCCACAGTGTGTCCAAGGCTGTATCCCTAGACGCAGACTGCCACGTCTTTCTCCAGCAGGACGGTCAGCAGGTTCGAACTGCCGACCTCTCCACAAGCAGCACAGTGCTCAACCACCATAGCACTCCAGCGTCTTCAAAGATTCACAGCATCTGTCATTCCATGGTTCCAGTAACAGCCAAAGAGAAAAGGAATTCCTTCTGTCTTCTCTGTGTGAAGAAGGAAGCTTTCTTTCAAACTTCTAAAACAATGTTCTAGAATTCTGATCATTCCCTTATTATAGAGGAAATACACTTCTAGATAACGGGATCTGAAAGCTAAGTGATATCCTAAATGATCTCCACCCCTTGGATATGACAATTAAAACAAATTTCACAAAGGCAATGAGTGATTTCTCATGAAGTTCCCACTGAGACATCGCTAAGATCACAACTCTGGAACGGCTAGACTTCAACTTGTGAGGGACTCTGCTCATCTCCAGTGACCACAGCATTTGGTCTACGATAGGGGCATCTTGTCTACCACAGGTACTGCAGTGTAGTACACCTCACCAGATCTGCACTGTTTCTACTACATACTGTTGGGGGGGCGACAAGGAAGACTGCTTAATCCATCAATATGCTTTATTCATTCAATATAATATTCAATATATTCTCAGAGTATCTTAACCATTCAAGAAAGGAAAAAACAAGTAGATGATAGGCTGAATACGGGTCATACAAACATTTACAATAGGAGTCAGAAAAAGTTTTCAGTAAAGGACCAGATAATAAATATTATTGTCCATACGGTTATGTTGCTATAACATGAAAATCATCATAAATACAAATGTAAACAAATGAGTCTAGCAGTGTCCCAGTAAAACTTTGTGCAAACAAGTGGCAAGCCAGGATTTGATCCAACAGACATATTCTTTTCTGATCCCTCAATCTATGGGGTCAGCTTTACCATAACCTTCACTATGGTCTTTACATTTTCATACAGCATCTCTGTTTTTCAAGAATTCTATTTCATCAATACATAAACCTGTAAGTGATTAAAGAGTTTTTTTAGAACTACATGGGAGTGTATTGATTTAAAAAACCCAAATAAACACACGCAGAAACTAGCTGTTCCTCTAAGCAAAGTTCATGGTGATTTTTTTTCAAACTACTGTATGACTTTAAGAAGAGCAATTCTTTTCCCAAGACACAAAGGTAGTAGTTTTTCCATTTACAGCCTTGATAAGACAAAACCTCAAGTTATTGCTGAGTGAAAAGTCTGGTGGCACTTTCCTGGGAAATGGGAATTAGTGACCTCCCCCCCATTCCTGCTCTCCCAGACCATCCACTCCCCCTGCTATCAAGTCAGCTATAGCTCACAGTGGCCCTCCACTGAGATTATAAGGCTGAAAATCTTAACAAGATTTACTATTAATATTTCTCCCTTGGATCAGCTGGTGAGCTTGAACCAGTGACCTTTTGATTTGCAACAAAACATGCTATAGACTCTGTCACCAGAGCTCCTTACCAGATCAAGTGGTCTATAATTTAACCACTATACCACTAACCACTATAATTTAAGCTCTTTCAAAAGGTTATTAGTATATAGAAAGTACTTCTTTTTCTTGATGAGCCTCTGGAAAGCACCCAGTTATAAAGAGTTCAACAGAAACACCACAATCCAGCAAGCACGCTGAGGTGTAAGGGTAACCATGGGAAACGGACGAGGGCTTATTGTTCCAGGCTGCCGCCAGGCCTGGCGTGAGAGCGCCCGGCCCATGCAGACACCTTCAGTGTCAACTACAATGAAGACACAAAGGGAGTTGGACTTGAACTGTAGCAAAAACCAAAAGGACAGAAAATCCCACATTGTGAGGTTTGGGAAAATTGAGTCATCCTTAAGGAGGACAAGAACAGCAAGATTCATCGTCTGTCAGGAGTTGCAGCTAATCCCAAGCCCGCACCTGCCTCATGGTTGAAATCCACCAATGGTTCTGAGGAGAAAGATGGGCAGCCCCCTCCCATGTGCTTTACAACCTGGGAAAATCTGCTGGTAGGTTAGCCAGGAGTCGGCTCGACACAAAACAATGAGAGCAAATCAGCAGACGACGATCAAATGATCACCCAAGCTGAAGCCGTCAGCACTGGCAGCTACCCAGGGATCTTCCTCCATCCACTTCAGGGAGTTAGGAAACAGTTCCAGAGTGTTCATGAAAACACTAAAGCTGAGTCTTTATACGTTCTCTTCAACACTAAACCAGGTTCAAAACACTGAAGGGCCCGGAGCATTAAGAAGATGCAGATGGGAAGTAACTACAGGAAGCCTGGGTTTAAAGCCACCACATTCAACCCATGTGACTTAAGGCAACTTGTAACTCTATGTCCTAATTTTAACCTCGGGCTAGAAGACACACATTTCTAAGGAGGAATCAGAAGTGCTGGTGGCGGAGTGGTTAAAGATCTGTGCTGGTAACAGAAAGGCTGGCTCTTCAAACCACCAATCACACCACTGGAGAAAGACGAGGCAGTCTGCGTTAATAATGATTCAGAGTTTTCGAAACCCTTCGGGTCAGGTCTCCTCTGTTCCACAGGGTCACTCCGAGTTCGCATCAACCCACTGACTGTAGCGTCGGTTTGATTTGAAGGAGAAAACAGAAATAATAATTAATAATAATAATATGCATGGGAGGCAGTGAGAGCCCGTTCCTGCACTTTTCTTTCAAAGTGCAGCATGAAGATAACAGGGACTCCGACCTTGAAGAGCCAGTGAGTACCGAGTCTGCAAACACCCTCCCTGCTTTCTTCCAGCATTCCCGTGCCCAGCCAGGCCGGATCCCTTCCCACGCTCGCTGCGCTTTCCACCCGTCTAACCTTGCCACAACCCTGTATTATCAGACATTTCTTCCTGAAGCATCTCCTCCTTGCTCTGCCGACACACGAGGACTGCAACCGCATCTCTTCTCACCACCCCTGGACACGAAGTGATGTGATGTGTAAACAGTCAGAGGACATGTCAAACTGCGTCGGTCCTGTGGCAAAGCCAGGCAGGAATCTTACTGCAATCTCAGTTTAGGGAAAGAGAAATGAAAATAAAGACAAGAGCAGAAAGGGAGAGCCTGTGGACGGGACAGGAAGATGAAGTGTAAGGACTGTTGTACAACTTCCCCAAAAGCTGTCTGCGATGATTTCATACAACATCTTACATCTCAGGAAACTTAGATGAGGTCATCCAAGTCCTTCCAGGGAGAAAGCAGTATAAACGAGGTATATATGTGTCAAACATTCTTCTAGGTCATATAGCCCTGGTCTGTCCACTTGCCGTACAGAGGTAACTCGTGGTTGCTGTGAAGCTGAACACTGTGACACTGATGTGTCAAATGTGATAATAGTCACTCATGGTGGGCAGTGTTTGGTGGAGCTCCCCAAGTAAAATAAGCCTAGAAGCAGGAGTGGCATCCGCTTCCAGAAACACTATGAACCTGGAGAGAGGATGACAGTCATGCAAGTGTTGAGGACTTTCGTTCAGAGGGTCACTGTGAGTCGTTTCCAACTTGACAGCACTTAACAACAACAACACGTAGGTGTCCTCATCTCAATGCACTGACTCAGGGGTGGAAAGCTGATGTCCAAGAGTGCAATCCTTGGCTCACACCTGCTTTCACCTGTCCTCAGATTTGAGAATGAGCACTTCTGTGGAGAACACCTGATGTCCGTTTCCTTTCAATTAATCCCTATACAGTATTTCCATGATACAAGAAAATGGTTCAACAGAAAAAAGATACCATGAGTCAGGAATTTATTTGACAGCTTTTAAGGTATTTTCAATGGTCTCATATGCATCAGAAAGTCTGACAACAAAGGAGGTGGGATGAAGAAGAATTGGCACCTTTCAACTGTGGTGCTGGAAAAAACAACAACAGAAATCCCCAACTGAGTATGCCATTGTATTTTCAAAACCGATCAGCGTTGGAAGAAGTAGAGCCGAGTTCTCCTTCGAGGCATGGATTCAGAGGCTCCCGCTCAGGGGTTCGGAGCACACTGTCAGCAGGGGCCAGTCCCTGGGTAAGGACCGCACTCTTGGTAAAGTGAAGGTTCAGTGTGAAGGCAGGGCCTGAGGGGGATGTGCTGATGTGAACCATAACACTGAGCTCAGGTGCAGCCCGGACCCCAGGGTGTGGGACCAGCAAGGTTCTGATCTGCTGTACACACAGGGCTCGGAGTCGGGTTATCTGGACCACACCGAGCAAGTTCAATCCAGCACCAAGGCCTTGTTTTTGCTGTTTGGTGGTCTTGTGCTGATTTTTGGCTCCAAGTGACCTTACAGGACAATGCAGGGCTGCCCCCAGGGCTTCGCCGGCTTATATTTGAAGGGAAAGGATCACCAGAGTCTTTTTCAAGAACAACTGTAGGTGAGTTCAAACTGCCAACCTTTCCACTAGCAAACACATCTCTTCTGAAAGCTTGAGATGATGGTTTTCTCCTTTCTTCTGGCCCCTGAGTTCCTTAACACTGAGAACGTGTACTTGAAATAAAAATTCGGTGGATGTCCTGAGGTGACATGTGTCAAAGCAGACAGCCCCCCTGACTGGGGTGTCAAAAGGGACGCGGGGAAATCATCTTTCGACCTGCCTCAGTTCTGAGGCTCATTTCTAAGGAATGCTTCTTCAGCGTCAACAAACAGGACCACATGAGTTCATTTCATCAGTCCCTGGACCGTGGAGAAAAGAGACTCTTGGAAAAAAAGAAGAAACTTCCAGAACCCTCCTCGGGCCCCTCTGCATTCCTCGTTGGAGCATTACGAGCCGGATCCGAGCCCACAGATGCAGCTTTTGGATGTCGGAGGCGCGGGCAGATGTTTTTCCTTAACTCTGTTCTCGCTCGCTCGCTGTGTGTGTTTCCATCTCAGCGGCTGCACGTCCAGAAGTTCTCTGGCCTCTCAGCTCACATAGGGGGCGCTCTCCATCACCTGTTCTGTTTCCTAACACACTCCACCCATCAGGTCACCTGTCAACCCATCCCTAGTGTGCCGGCTTCCTCTCCATCCTCAAGAAAGCCTGCAGTCACCACCAAAATCCAGACCCACTGGCCCCACGTCGATTCTGGCTCCCAGACACCCTCCACCAGGCATCTAAGGCTGGAATCCTAGAGGGAGGAGCAGCCAGTGCACTGGAACTGTGGACCTTTGGACTAACAACCTAACACATAACCCTCTATGCCACCAAAGCTCCCTGCTGTCAGAGCTTCACAAACATCATGAAGTCCTCAAAATTAGGAGGCACCAGACAGGATTCTGTTCTCCTTGCCAGTGCATGACTTCATCATTTACATAAATGATGTCATAACGTACAGGAATGACTTCCTAATTTATAGACCAGCCTTTTTCCTGCCCAGTCACTCCCTACATTATCCTCCCTGGTGTCCACTCTCAGCTTATTTTCTGGACCTTTTCTGGACTGTCCCCATCCCTACATTCACTCCTGAGTCCATGAGAAGCTCGTCTGTCATTCAGGAGTGAGGGTGGTGTCAGTGACCTTTGGAGAGGAATGACTGATTAAAGGAAGGAAGCATCTCCAAAGCAGCGGCCTATTCCTCCAGCACAGCCGATGTTCCCCACACGGACCATGAGTAAACGGCGCTGAGCTGTGATGGTCCATCGGCCTGGTGGGCGCGTATACCAGCCACCTTCTGTTTGGCTGAAGGACCACACATGACACAGGGAAGTGATGTTTTTCATGTGAGCAGCTAAGTCCAGTGCTGTGGGAAGTGAAATGGAAAGCTGTGATTCCCCAGGATTATTCCAGCCGAGAGTGAAATGGACCAGTAGGCAGGAAGCTAGACGGTATGTGAGTAAAGGTGCTGAAATACACAAGCACATAGACACATTCTCATTCTCTCTCTCTCTCTCTCTCTCTCTCCCATTTTCAAAGAAGCGAAGTTTTGTCTCACATACTCTGGCCATGTTGTCAGGAGGGGTCAGCCCTTAGATAAAGACATGAAGCTGGGAAAGGTAGAGGAACAGAGAGGAATGGGCCCCAACAAGATGCATTGACACTATGACCATGACAATGAGCTTGAACATGACAGAGAAGGAGGACGGCACTGGACAGGGCAAGTTCCCATCTGCTGGTCACAGGGTCACTATGAGCACTGGAAAGCACTTAACAGTAATCAGATCTTGGGACTTCTTTTATTCTTCTAGGTCAACCTGTGATGAACAGGGATGAATACAATGAATGGAGGCAGAAAAATCCCAGGGAAGCAGAGCTGTAGCACGAGAAGAGAAGGACATAGTGGCCCATGGAGACCGTGTCATGAGCAGCTTAACCACCTCCCACTGTATGGACTCGCCAGGGTCCTGGGGGCTCAGTGTGGGTGCTGTTCCATTGCCACCCAGAGCCCAGTCCTTCCTCCAATCCTACAGCTGCTCAAGGCCAGTGGGGCTTGGGTCGGCCCACAGTGTCCAGTGGTCAGAAGGAAACGTGCTGAAGCTTGTGTTTCCAGATATGACAAAATGGTGTAGATAAGACCCCCACCTTTACGCATCTGCTTCAGTGAAAAAATGTCCTTCCCCCAGAAGACCTCTTAGAGATGGTGGGGCCAGGAAACCAGGCGGCCAGTGAGTGGCCCCCCTCAACCTGAGAGCTCACGCAGAAAAAAGCCACCTGGGAGCTCATCCCCCACAGCCAGCCGGTGCTCAAGGCCTCCCTGGCTTCAGGCTGCTCGACACGGCAAACAGCCTGGACTATTTCAGTAAATAACAAAAGGTCAGCGAGCTGCTCCCCCGAACAAGAGCAAAACAGCGCTCTACCTGCCAAGACTCTTCCCAAGGCCCAAAAAGCAGAAAGAGCCAGGGGTGAGACACGTCTTCCACGGGTCTGACCAGCAAAAAAAGGAAAGTTCAATGCAGGAAAACGAATCACGAGGTGCCCAGTCCACGTGTCCCCCTAAGAAATAACAATACACTCCGTGGTCACCAGACCCAGCCCATGTGAAAGAGCACGTGCTGCAGAGAAGGGGGCAGGCTCTGAACGGAGGCGTCCTGTCCTTTGCCTCCACTGCTCACAAGATGCTTTGGCTCCAGACCCCGACAGCCCTGGGGGCACAATTGTTAAGAGCTGACCTACTAACCAGAAGGTAGATAGTTCAGATCCACTCAATGCTTCCTCAGGGAAAAGATGTCTTGGTCTGCCCTCACAAAGATTACAGCCAAGCACAAGAAGGTCCCGGGTAGAACAGGGTAAAGGTAGAACAAAATACAGAAAAGAACAGGCAGCATGGGTGGCTTAATGGAAAGGAAATATGCTACCCAGCAGAGGTACGTGGTTCGAATCCACATCCATCAGCTGCTCCCTGGGAGGACAGGCAATCTCCTCCTGTGAATTTACTGCCTCTGAAAACTCACTGGAGGGTCAGGTATGGGTCAGTTTTGACTCAACGGAATAAAACAACAACTGGCCCAACAGAGACTGCAGAAGCCTTGAGGCTACGGCCCTGAGTCACCCTTCAGATCATAAACAAAACTCAGCCCTGTGACCCAGCTTCCCGTCCAGCCACAGACAGGTCTACCAGCTGACCAGTGGCATCAGGAGACCCTCACTCTACAGTGATCAACCACACAGAGCAAACAGAACCCAAGGAGAAAGCCGTGAAGGCAGAAGGATTAATGGAGATGAGAATTCCAGGGAGGGAGTGGGGAAGGGGGGCTCCATTGTGGGTGTTCTCACCTAAGTTATAAAACAAAACATGCAGGAATGGTTGAATGAAAAACCAATGTGCTGTGAAAACTTTCACTCAAGTCACAATTAAAAAACATAACTTTTTTTTTTTAATTAAAAAAGGGAAGATAGGAGCCCAGACACTCCGGGCAGCTGTCCTCTGTTATGTAAGGTCACAGTCATTGTATCAAGCTAAAACTGACCAGAGCCGACCTTCCAGTGAGTTATCAGAGGCTGTAAACCACACAGGAGGAGGCTGCTCATCTTTCTCCCTCACAGCAGCTGGTGGATTTGAACTGCCTACCACTGTGCTGGCAGTCCAACTCCTTACCCACTAGACCACCAGCACTCCCATGCAGGGTCACCACAAGTGGAAAAACTGATACAACAGCATCCAGCAAGAATCAGGGTGACAGGACAGTGACCTCAAAGGCAAACTCCAAGGGGTCAACTTGGAACAATCTTCTCTATAATCAAAGTTCCAACCGGGTTTCACTCCAGCCGCCAAGGTCGGGCACAGCATTCAATTCCTTCTGTGGAATTTCTTGGAAGAATCAAACCCCAAGCCAATGCCACTGGCATCACGTAGATTCTGACTCACAGCAACCCTGAGGAGAGCTGCCCCGCAGAATGTCCAAAGGCTGTAACTGTCACACAGCAGTCGACAGGCACACCATTCTCCCAGGCTGATGGTTCAAACTGCTAACCTTTCCGTTTGCACAGAAAGGCCTCAGACACTGTGTATGTAACCAGAGCACCTTCCGGGGAGGTTGGGGGAGGTGGAGCCCACAGCAAGAATCTGACAGGGAGACAGAGAACAAACACTCAAGACCAGCTTGAAGGACCTTGAGTAAGTAAGCCATCAGGTGGGCCCGTCTTCCCCGATGCGCCCACCACTGCACTTGACCTATAGATGTTCCACACTCAATGCTTTGTGGAGATCACAGACTGGACCTTGGCAGCGCTGGCCTACACGACGCTCCACACGTCAGTGGCCAGACACTGAGCGGACGAGTCAACTCCAAGCAAAGCCTTCCTCATTCCTCCTTTAAACCCAGGCTGCTGTTCAGTGCTGTCAAATCAGCACCTATGATTGGCCCAGTCTCTAAGAACAGAATCATATTAAAGATTTGGGGGCATCTCTGCATCTCGAAGGCTCTGAGAAGTCCTGCAGGGAAGAAACCGATGCAAGATACCTGCAGATCCTTTGCTCAGCCAGCGGCTGTCACTATCCTGGGAACCAGAGCTTTGTTGATGGGTCACCAGGACATGCAAGCTTAGCGCTCTTTCTGGTTCCCATGTCATCGCCTTTAATCTGTCACCAAGTCTCGGGATTCTTCTTGTGGGAGGGGCCGGTATGGCTGCACCGTGCACTTACTGCTCTGCTGTTTGCCTTCAATAACATCATTCGCTGCTTCTTCATCACAGGCTAGCCGAAGGTCAGATGTGGAAGTGCCTGACCCCAATTTAACAGTGAACCAAGGCCCCTAAGGAGAAGGGATGACCCTCGAGGTCACTATCAGATGCATTAGCTCACTAAAGATATGGACAGCTTTAAGCAAGTGTGCTCACCACCCACGTAAACTGTCAACAGGGGCCAACATGGGGAAGGGTGGGGGGAAGAGGTCAGGACAGGGAGACAGAAGAGGGAAGAAGAAACAGAAGGGAAGGGAGACCAGAGAAAGGGAGGTACAGGCAGGGGAGTGAGGGAGTAAGAAGGGGAGGGGAAAGGAGGAGATGCAAGTCAGAATAAACCTTTCTGCACTCTCCTCTCTCACTGAAAGAGCTGAAAATGGCCTGGGCTGGGCCAGATGTGCCTCTTTCAAGTGGCATCATGGCTCCTAGAAGAACTCTGGACAGGTCCTTGATGGATGGGAATGGGAGGAGAAAGGGAGAAATGAGGAGGGAATTAGAACGGGAGGAGAGGGGAGCAATGAAAAGGGGACTGAAGTCAGAAGAAACAGGAAGTGAAGGGGTGGGAGAAGAGATGGGAATAAGACCCCAGGTGGGTGGGGACAGCAGAGGGAGCAGGGAAGAAATGGGAAGGGGAGGGGGCACCCACAGAGCACCCCTAGTTCAGCTGCTTGCATGCCCTTCTTTCCATGAAACCGCTAAGCAACTCTGTCAGTCAGATGAGGGTCCTCCAGGGCATGCAGTCCGCAAGCTGCTGCCCAGATTTAAGACTCCAGAGCTTACACCCCAAGTGCAGGAAGGTCCCTTACCCCAGGAAGCCTGGCTGAGAGCGGCTGAATCTGGGCCAGGCCAGGAATTCTCGAAACTGAAATCAGCAACACAGATACATTCCCAAGGTGAGGGAGGACGGAGTCTGTTTTTGTGTTTCCACTGAAACTTTCTCTCTTTTGTGACTGAGGGGAAGCCATGAGTGTTTACCCTCAACAGAGGAAAAGTCGGCTTAATCATGGAACAAGAACTGAGCTGCCAAGTTACCGAGGGTTGAAAATGTACTTGTGCAAAGTAGCACCGAGTCATGGGATGTCAGAGTTCACGGCCCCTCCTGTCACGTGTACGTTCACGCTGGCTGCTCTCATGAGATCAATGCTGGGCACCAGCCCCGTTCATATCACAATGATGACGACGTGAACGGTGATGGTGCTGCCTAATTTCCATTATATTTCCAAAAGCACATCCTGTTCAAGACTGACATCATCCTAGCAGGAGGTGAGAATTTTCTCCTCTCTCATTCTTTGCCATCAAGGCAGAACCAGCCCAGAGGGGACCCTCAGTGGCTTTTCAGAGGCAGTAAATCACACGGGAGGAGAAGGCCCATCCTTCTCAACGGGAACCGTGGTGGATCTAAGGAGGTAATCAATTGTTAAACGACCAGAATATTCCTTCTCCTCCTCCTTCTGTTAACAAGTTTTGAAAAATGTCCAATGACTTTATTTCCATTTTTTGGAGGTATTTTTGGCATCACTGTTGTCAGGTGAACCCCTGTGTACAACGGATCGAAACCTAGCCTGTTCTTACATCAGCCTCACAATCTCTGCTGGCTTTGAGCCCCATGGTGGTGCAGCCACTGTGTCGGTCCTTATCATTGAGGTTCTTCCTCTCCTTCTCAGTCCTCTACCTCTCCAAGTATCGTGTCCTCTTCCAAGGACTGGGCCCCCTTCTGAGTAAAAATACCCAAAGTATTCTTAACCCTGGTATGTGCTTTCCCCGTCTGGTTAATAGGGAAATTTCTCTGTCTTTTGAAAAATCTATAAAGCACACACGGCTGAGTCAAAAAAATTAAATATTGAAAATGATACCAACAGTAAACCAACAGCTAATAATACTAGCAAATCTACCCAAAATTCAAATAATACTGCTTACATTATTACAAAAATTAATGTGACATCCAGCTGATGGAGATCATGTAGTTTCAATCTGAGTGGAAGAGGAAATTTTAACCTTAGTATTTAAAAGTGAAATATGACTTCTGGGACCATGAGAAAAAGTACAGCTAACATAAGAAGGGTATTTTGTACTTGAAGGTCAAGGCAATTTTATAGTTCGTCTTAGGGAGTAACATGCAGCATTAGAAAAATAAAAACAAAACCACGACTAAGTCAGCAGGGTGAATTTCTGTTTCTGCTTCCTCAAGCATAATGCTAATTTTCCTAACACCTCAAAACAGCACCAATGATGTCTTCGGTCTCCAAGATTATGAGATAGAATGAAAAACAAGTATTGACAAGGAAATAGGACTTGCTAAATCTTGTTCTCTTAAGCCACAGTTTATCTACAGTCTTGCTCTCAAGTTCACGGACGGTGTGCACTTGATTTTATCACTTGCTCGATTCACATTCCGAAGTGCTTTCATTTATTCATCTTCTGTGTATGTCTTGCAGCTGAAAATTTTACTTCCTCCCAAACCCAAGTAAGAAGGCCCTTAGTGGTGTAAACCATTAACACACTGGGCTTCTAAGTGAGCAGAAAGTTTGGAGGTTCCAATCCCCCCAGGGCTGCCTTGGAAAAAAGGCCCAGTCATCAAATGCCAAAAAAATGAGCCACTGAAAAACTATGAAGCTCATTTCTGCTCTGCTACACCCGGAAGTGCCAGAAGTGTGCGCTGACTCAAGAGCAACTATTACCTTTATCCAAGTGAACTTGATCTTGTCAGTTCTGCAAAAGTTAAGGAAAACCTATCAGGCTTTAACACCCACTGCTGTCAAGTCAATTCCTACTCATGGTGACCCCCCCCCCCCAATGCATGTGTGAAGCTGGAATTCTTTATGGGGGAGACTGTCCATCTTCCTCTCATGGAGCAGTGGATAGACTCAAACTACTAACCTTTCAGTTAACAGTGCAACCCAAAACACACCACGCCACTAGAGCTCTTTACCACTGAAAGGGCAAACGGAGTAAAACCATGCTTCCTGCCATCAGTCAACTCCAATGATCATACAGGGCAGAGAAGAACTGCCCCGTAGTGATCCCCAAGGGGACAATCTCTAAAGAAGAAGATCCACTCATTATCCTCCCACTGAAGCAGCTAGTGGGTTAAACCACCAACCTGTGCGTCAGCAGCCAAGCACTTCAGCCGCTGTGCCACCAGGACCCCTCGAATAGGAAGAGGAGCAGGCGGAAATTAGTGAGAAAAGTAAATAAATTCCTCCGGAGCATCTGCTATTTCAGACCTGAATTCAAAGAAAACAGACACCACTGCATAAACAAAAGCCATATTTCAACAGTAAATAAAGATTCGTTCTAGGACCAACACAGTTTGGATTCATTCACTTCCCTCATCATGAAAAAATAATAATTGTGGCGCTGCCATCATACGCTACGTGCCAGGCACTTCCCCAGTACTCCAATCACTTTCACAAGCTCTAGTGGAATAGTGCATTACTAGTCGCATTGCTAACTGAAAGATCAGGGGTTCAAATCCACCAGCTGCTCCTTGGCAGAAAGATGGGCAGCCCCAGAAGCCCAGTGAAGGGTCAGGCTACACCAATGAGTTTGACATGGCTTGGTTGTAGTCACGCTACCTTGTTTAAGGAGAATTGATGCCTTTGAGCTATAGTGTTGGAGAAGAGTGTTGAATGTACCATGAACTGCTAAGAAAATAAACAGGTTCATCCTGGAGAGGTATAAACCAGGCTGTTCCTTGGAGGCAAGGATTCTGAAGCTTCATCTGACATACTTTGGACATGGTGCAAGAAGGGACCAGTCCTTGGAGGGGTATGTTATGCTTGGGAGGGTGGAAGGACAGTGCAGGAGAGGAAGACTCTCGATGAGATGGATTGAGTCAGTGACTGGGGTAATGGAAGAAGGTGTTTCGGAGAGAACGAGATTGGTATAGGATAGGGCAGAGTTTAGGGCTGTTATACATATGAGTCACAGGCGATTCCATGGCACGTAACGACCCACCACCTTGTTTAAGAGCTCTTGTGGTGTGGTCCATGGGGAGTTGGACAGCTAATTCAAAGGCAACTCCTCATTGGGGGTTCAAGCCCACTAATCACTGCTTTGGAGAAAGATGGACAATCTCTTCCCATGTGATTTACAGCCCTGGAAACCCAATGGAGGGTCAGTTACGAGTCAGTGCTGACTTGACAGCAACGGGGACACGTTTCTTTGTTATGGCAATTCTATGATGAAGGTGGTGTTACACAGAGTACTGGATGCATCATTCACTGCCCAGAGAACAAACAAACCCCAGAGGGGCCCTAACTGAGGTGCTCCTTAGAGGCAAAGATGCTGGTACGTCCTCTAAGCATGTTGTCAGGAGAGGTCAGTCCTGGGAAGAAGTTAGCAGGCTGGGAAAAGCAGAGGGTCAGTGAAAGAAAGGCAGCTCCTCTAAGGGACAACTGACACAGTAACCACAGCAATGACCTTGAGCACGGCAGAGATGGTGCAGGACAGGTCATGGTTTTGATCTGTTGTTCATAGTGTTGCTGTGAGTCCTAAGTCGACCCAGTGGCACCTAACAACAACTTGTTTTGATTCTGGCAGCGACCTCATGCAGAGAAAGCACTGTACTGTTGACGCTTGCACAGAGCTCTGGCTGGTAAAGGACAGAGCTTACAAATCCAAGTAAAATAAAGTTGTTGACAACTTCAATATTTTCTCCATTTATCCTGACATTGCCAACTGGTGAGGAATACTGTTTCCTTAACACTGAGATCTGTAGCCTTAGTGGTTAGAAGCTGTGCTGCAATCCCACAGGCAGGCACACGGTTCAAGTCCACCGGCTGCTCCATGGGAGAAGGATAGATAATCTCCTCCCATGCGATTAATTGCTTCTGAAAACCTGCTGGAGGATCAGCTGTGGGTCAGTTCTGACTCTCTGGTGCACAATAACAACAACACTGAGCTGTAATCCACACTGAAGGCTGAGCAGATCATTTGAGAAGCTAGACTCTTTGAGGAAGGACGCGGCATCGGGAATGGAGGAAGATTTATCAACAACCTATGCCACGCAGATGGCACAACCTTGACTCCAGAAGGTGAAGATGTGGGTCACTTACTGAAGCAGATCAAAGACAACAGCCTTCAGTCGGGGTTACAGCTCAGAATCAGTGATGCGACTGTGTCGTTTCTGTAGTTAAGTTAGCAGTCCTTTTTCCGTTCAGATGTTTGGAGAACAAACACACTCAAGTCAGTGACTTCTTATCTCCAACAAAGAACAATAACCATTTCCAATAACAGCCCCCAAAAGAGTTAAAACATGCTATCTTCCCACATTCACTGGAGAGAGGTCAGTGAACCCAGACGTGGAATCCTAAAGTGTCAGTGTTTGGGACAAGCCCTTCCTCAAGAACCAGAAAGCATGACAGTAGGAATTCACGGAGACAGACTATTCCTGGTGGGCTGGGGAAATTTCAATTGTTAAATGCGGACTGCTTATTTTAAATTCTAGCTGTGAATAATGGGATCACTTTAATGGCTGGAGCTAAGAGGCTAGTCTGTTTTTAGAAAAATGACATCTTTTTTTGGGAATCCCCAGTATATTAGAAAGATGATTCTTAGTAAATTGTGGGCAAGAAGGAAATAATATACATATTTGTGGCTATGAGCAGCTAACCAAAGCGAGAGAGGGTGCAACTGTCTGGACGCACAGAGCTCCAAAACCTGCTGAGTGAGCTCGCCCTCTTCTCACCTTCTGCACCTACGGAGCAGGCATTTTTCCTGCTCAGAGAGGCTTCCTTTCCCACCTAGTCTTGAAATACACATGAGGGTAGCAATGAATTTCCACCCACTCAAAACATGTTTGCTCATCCTTCTTCACATTTTGTTTTGAAAGCTTCTGTGTGGAGAAAAAGCCCGTTTAAACACACCAAATACCCAACTGTAGGGAATGCTCACTTGGAGAAAGTGGGGTGCTGGGTGAAATAGTTTTTCTGTTTAGGAGAACCACCAAAAAAATTGGATGGAAACTAAATAACCTCAGATGAGCACCACTGGCCTGCAGGGGGGGGGACCATCCCCCTCCAGGGAGGACACCATCCCCCTCCAGGAAGGACACCATCCCCCTCCATGGAAGATACCATCTCCCTACAGGGAGGACACCATCACCCTTCAGGAAGGGGCCATCACCCTTCTGGGGGACCTCTCTCTCGGTCTCATTGCTGAGACCAGGAAGGAGGTGGCTGGCTTTGCTTTGATCCTGCATTATCTGAAATTTCCAAAGAGTTGCTTTATAAATGAACACACATATGTTAAAAATGTTGTGGTTGTTATGTGTCATCTATTTGGAACCAACTCACAGCTGAGCTTTCAGAGGCTATAAATTGTACAAGAGGAGATAGCCTGTCTTTGCCTCAGAGAAGGTGGTGGGTTCAAACCACATGCCTTCGGATTGGCAGTGCAAATCCCTATCCATGTGGTCACCAGAGCTGCCTTTGTCCAAAATGAGGGCTATGAAAAAACACAACGAAAGCAAACCAGGATCAAAGAATAAAAATTTTATTGGGGAAAAAAAAAGAAACTGAAAAAAAAAATTACAACGGAGAGGACAAAGTCTTTGGGTCACTCTGTCCCTGTTCTTCTCACTGAGGCTGTGTCACTGTGAAGTGTGTTGAGTCTGTTCGGTGTACAGAGAACGAGGCCCTGGATGACCCTTCGTCACACTCTCCATCTCTGCTGGCCTCTACCTGAATCACTCTCTACCTCCGTGTCGGCCGACATCCGTCAGCCTCGCACACAGGATGATCGAGGCACAAGGGAAGGACACGCTGCCTAGTGTACACCACCTCGCTGACCCATCAGGTCTTCACCGGCTGATTTGAGAAACACATCACTTCTGTTTGTCCTCGTAATCTAGCTCAGTTGGGAAGCTCTGCTGAAACCTGCTCAGTATCACAGAAAAATGCAAACCTTCACTGACAAGACAGGTCACACTGACACGACAAGACATGAAGCACACTGGCGGAGAATGGGGCAGGGAGGGGTCAGGTTGAAGGATTAATGGAAACAAGAACAACAGGGAGGAAGTGGGAAGAGTGAAGCGACACTGGGTGTTGGGATGAAATAAGACAGACTGTGTGTGCATGATGGATGGGAAAAGAATTGGCTTTTGCTGTGTAGACTTCCACTCACATCACAATTAAAAGATAAAAACTGACATGGTCCAGTGACATGCTGACCACTGACAATGCGGACAGAGGGGCCTCAGTGGGCAGGACAGGAGGCGTGGGATTCAGAGCCTCAACTTCCTTTTCTCACTGTGCAGCCTTGCCAGGCCAAGTAAACTCGGGCCACTCACTTCTCAACCATGGTCTGTCTTGGATTTCCCCTGGTTAAAGAAAAAAATAAAAGCCGACTGTGGGAATACTCTGTCTGACCCCCTCTCAGGGATGGAAGTCACAGGGCCCAGCCACGGGACCACCCTCACTGCCCTGTGACTGCAGACACACACCTCAGCCTTACGTGCTCACGGCTATCAAGTCTCCCACCTCTACGGGAAAGCAGAGCTTCCCCACTGGGCCTCCCAGACACCACTCTAACCAAGTGAAAAGCAGGCAAGGCATTCACGTGCCTCTTGTCTGAGGGGATTTCATATCACAGATTTCTAACCCGGTGAGAACTAGATTAAATCGAACAGGGCATGCATCCTAAACTTTATCATCTTCAAGTTCTTTGAGGAAAAATAGCATTAACTCAGGTGGTTAACCGTGGCAACATTCTGGCCTGTGAACCGAAAGGTCATCAATTCCGGAGTCCCTGTCACGCCATGCCAGGCAGACGGGCAACGTCCCCATGTGAAGATTTACAGCCCGAATAACCAGAAAGGGGGCCGCTAGGAGTTGTTGGCGGTGAGTTTTTCATTTAGAGCTCAAAAGTCAAAGTCATTGCCCTAGAGTCAGAAGTGACTCCTAGCTGACCCTCCAGCAGGTTTGTAAACTGCACGGGAGGCGACTGCCCACCGATCTCCTGAGGGGCAGCTGGTGGACTCAAACACCCGCCTTTTTTATTAACATCACAACTCCTTACCCACTAGGGTTAATATGCAAATATACTGATTGTTGTTGTTGTGTACCACAGGGTCGGAGCCAACCCACAGATGACCTTCCAGCGGGTTTTCAGAGGCAGTTAATCACACAGGAGACTGCTCACCCTTCTCCAATATACTGACAGGGCACAGGATTCGTTACGCTGTTGTAGATTTGGGTTAGTTTTAAGATATTTTGAAAACACTGTTGTTTTAGTTTTGCCTGTTATGTTAACATCACATTATAAAACGGTCCTCGCAGGACAGATAAAGGCTGGTGCTGCCACGTGACCACTGTATGGAAAAAGAAACTAAAACAGAGTGAAAAGCCAGCATCAAGCTCACTGCCGTGAAGTCAGTGCGTAACTCACAGTGACTTCAGAGCACAGAGAAGAACTTTTCCGCAGGTTTATCAGGGCATAAATCTCTATGGAACTTGGCTGCCTCATCGTTTTCCCACCAAGCAGCTAGTGTGTTCAAGCCACTGACCTTTGGGTTAACAGCTGCATTCTTTACGCACTAGGCCAGCGAGCGACGGCCGGGCTAGATGTAGAAAGTATGCAGATCTGGGTGTGGAGCACTAAATTCCTCTTAGAGCTGTTTTCTTCCCCTCCCCCAAGTTAAAATATTTTATCCTTTATTCTGAGATCAAATGATCTTTATTTTCCCAATGAGGGTATAATAGCAATTGAGTTCCACATCCCAACTTAGCAAAATGAAGTTAGAATTACTGTCCTGGTCTTTAAGAAAGAAAGGGCAGGGGGAATCCTTTCAAAATCCCAAAGTTTGGCTAGCACAGCCTTAGAAGGAATTATCTATCGCTGCAAACTCATAAAGAGTAGGGCACACAGGGGTATTATCCCACACAACCCAGTATTTCACAAGACATGCCTCATTTCAATATATACAGTGAAAAGATCCAAGCTTTACTAATACAGAGTTCCCAAATCCAGTCAGAGAAGCGAGCTGTGCGCCAAAATAAAATGAAATGTACAGTCAAAAGCTTTTCAGAGAGAGAAACTATATGATCACTCTTCAACTGGGATATTTTCCATAAAACCCAGAGGGTGTGCAAGAGCAAAGCATCCCAACACATTCTAGGAATAAACAATGAAAACTCAGTTTCCAAATTTTGGATTCTATCTGTTGAACCTATAGATAAATATTGATTTGACAGGCCATCAAGATAGACAGAGAAAAGACTGAAACTGTCGGCTCTTTAATTTTACTTGGATCCACAATTAACATCCATGGTAGACACCGTCAAGAAATGAAGAGAGGTCCTGCACCAGGGAAATCGGCTGAAAAGAACCTCTCCACGATGCTAAAGAGTAATCGTATCAGTTTGAAAAGTAAGGTGTGTTTGACCCAGGCCAGGATATTTTCATTTGCTTCTCATGCATCTGAAAGTTGGACATGAAGTCAGGGTAGCAGAAGAAGAATTGATGCCTTTGAGCTGTGGTGTTGGAGAAGAGCACTGAACATCCCAAGCACTGCCGAGAGAACTTGCTGGAAAGAGTGCAAGCACGGTGCTCCTTGAAGGCAAGGGTGGGGAAGCTTCTCACCCACTTTGGCCATGTCGCCAGGAGATGGCTAGTCCTTGGGTAAGGACATCGTGCTAGGAAAGGTGGGGAGACTCCTAAAGGGTGGACTCTAATGGCTCGGGCATGTCAGGGATGGCGCAGGACAGGGCAAGGCGCAGGCCTGCTGGCCCAAGAATCATCACGAGTCACAGTCCACTCTACGTACCTAATGACCACAGCTGAAGATGACTAGAGAGAATCTTATTGGCTCCTTAATCACAAAGAATACAAATGCTACCAACCCTGGTGATGGCTGGCTGTCTGGAGGTGACAGGGACAGGAGAAGGAAGAGCTAAAGGTCTAAGTTTTGAGGGTTATACGGGTTTTTAAAAAAAATAGGTAATTAAGATATACTCTCTATCAATGATAGACTAAAACAATGCCAAGAATGTGTCAGAAAGTTAAGAAATATCTGTGAAGTCAAGGGACTTGGAGAAATGACTTAACCCCAACCCTCATTCACTGGAGGAAAGTCAGCATATAAAGTGAAGAAGACGGGCGTGCAGCAGGGAGAAATCACAGCAGAGCTCACACGGCGGAGGCCCGTGCATGGGGAGTGGACACCACGCAGAGCGGCACAGAGGCCCTGATTCTAGGATGTGACCTCACACAGGCTCTGATTCTAGGATGTGACCTTGCAGAGGCCCCAATTCTAGGATGTGACCTCGCACCGCCTCCCCCTTGGCCCTGGCGCAGGAGAGGGAGTGGTCAGCTGGCGCCTGGCCACACACAGCTGCACACAGCTGCTTCCCGGTTGCTGCAGGGACCCTCCCCACCACTGAGATTCCCTCCTTCCCTGTAAAACCTCACCTCCCAATGCAACGTGAGGATGGTCAGACCTTGGATTCTAGAAATCTGTCCCAGAAATCCCATCTGTTGGCTGGACTCTGCACACAGCCTGGTCACTCCTCGTCTGCTTTTTTCCTTGGTCACATCCATGTGCTTTAAACAAATTCTATATTTTCTATCATGCTGCCCAGGGTTCTTTAGAGGTTCAAGGCTACCCAAAAGTGCTTGGCAAGAAAGAGCTGGTGAGCTATGTACAAAAAAAATCAGCTACTGATTGAAACCCAACAAGCACAATTCTACTCCGACATGCATGGGGTTGGCATGCGTCAGATATGTCCCACAGCGTTTAGGTTGTTTGATGTGTGAGACTTTGGGGGGGGGTCTGGAGTGTGTGTGTGTGTGTGTGTGTGTGCATTTTTAATAAGCCTAACAAGTTTTTCATATAAAACTGGGATATCGCATTGGTGCATACACTACAGACAGACAGACACACACACACATCAAGCAAAATATCATCCAAGGACAGACAAACAGCACTCCCTAGCAAGATTTGCTTGCCAAAAGCCTTCAGATCACCTGAGTGTTGATTTCTCAAACTGCTTCAGAGGTGCACAGCGGAAGGCTCCAAAGCCCACTTACCCAAAGCAGTTTACCATTTACCATCTTAGCAACTGGTACAAAGTCTACAGGGAATTGTCCTGCTGATCCCAGAGCTGTGTCTCTCCAGAGGTTCAAATCCACCTGGGGTCTCCGTGGGAGCAAAATGTGACCTACAGTCTCAGGAACTTTGCTCAAGGGTCAGCTATGCATCGGTTCCGATAGAACAGTAATAAGTTTGTTTTTTACTGGACAGAACTCTCTCACATGCCAAGGTGCCCTGGAAGGAGCTGGCCGTTTGTGAACCAAGCTGTCCTCGGCCAGCAGAGGTGACGATGGCATCGATTAGAGGGTACCTGAGCTAGGACAGCCCCTTAACGCCTTGACACGAGCGCAGTCCACTTCTTACGGGTCAGATTTGTAACTAATGCAGAAATAAACAGACTAGGGAAAGGGCATATGACAGGCACTTCCAGCCAATTCTCTTTTACAAAATGAACAAAGTTGCCCCTCCTCCCAGTCTCCCTCAGAGGTTGATGTGGGTGTAATAAGGCAGAAAGAAGAGTAATACTGCATAAAGAAAGCATAACTGTAAATGGAAAACAAACACCAGCTGGATCCTGGCCCAAATAAAGAGGCAAAATGAGCAGAAATGATCTTCTGATACAAATGATATTGCATAATATGGAGCCTCAAACAGGGAATGCCACTTTGCACCACAAACCACGTCTTCACAAAGCAGCAGAATGAACACAGCTCAGCCTGGGGCAGCAAGAGGCCCCACTCCCCGCCGTGGGCCATTTCCAACCCAGCTGACTCACACACTCTGGCCAGAAGAGAGACTTTTTTATTATCACCTGAGTGAGCTTGCGCATGGAGTAATTTTCCAGTTTCAGTGAAAGGTTAAATAGGAGAAACTGGATGCTCTTCTGCTTGGAAGACAAGCCGAAGTTCATCCCCAGCGCCTGAGGGTCAGGGGATGAGAGGCCTCCAGGGAAGCACCAGTCCCACAGAAGGAAGCTGCTAAGCAGAAGGCCAGATGCTCTGCAGAGGGCCAGCTGCTTTGTGGAGGGCCAGCTGCTATGTGGAGGGCTGGGAGCTACACGGAGGGCCAGCTGCTACGGGGGAGGTCCAGCTGCTACGGGGGAGGGCCAGCTGCTACGCAGAGGGCCAGCTGCTACGCAGAGGGCCTGCAGCTACACGGAGGGCCAGCCGCTACGCGGAGGGCCAGCAGCTACGTGGAGGGGCAGCATCTATGTGGAGGGCCAGCTGCTATGTGGAGGGCCAGCTGCTCCAGTGTGGTGGGCAAACCAGGAACACTGCTGGTTCCTTCAAGGGAGAAAAGGGCACCGACACAGAGCACCTACACAAATCCACAAGGAGTGTGGCACATGTCAGCAGCCACAGAGAAGTCAAATGATGCTGGGTCAAAGCTCCTGCCATCAAGCTGGTGGGTGTGCACCATGGACACTCAGCGGCTGCTTCCTCAGCCATAGAGAGCCAAGTCTTCCTTCTAAGGTGCCTCTGGGAGGAGGTGAACCTCCAGCCTGTAGGCACGTCAGCAGCCTTCCATGTTAACTGTCTGTGGCAATAAACCACATCTGTCCTATTTGGTCTCTGCCATGAATTTGCTATACATTTTCTAAAAAAATAAAAAATGAGAAAAAATCCACTGTTTACCTGTTTTACAAAGCTGGGTTTCCATAACATCGAGTTTGCCTGAAGTGGGTAGCAAATGTTGTTTTCCTCTTTAGTGAAAAAGTATTAGTCTTTTTCATAAGGACAGAATAAAGGAAAGGAATCCCAGATGCTATGATGTGAAAGTATTCCCAGAATTTGTCACTGCTGGGCTGTCTACTGACCAAAAGCCTGAGGGTTTGCAAACAGGACCCAGAAGAGTAAAACCCCATTTCTGTAACAAATCCAGAACATGGAGACCCAAAGGGCACTGTCTGCAGTTAGATTTCTAGAGAGCTCTACCTCTCTGTCCTGAGATGGTATAATGTTCAATGTGGCTGTGAACCTATCTGTGATGGATAAACAGGAAAAATCAGGCCTGTCATTTTTATATACTACACCCAGTCCTTATCACCAACAAAGTTAAGAAGACCAACTGTTTATGTAAAACCCAGCATTATATGAGAGCAGAGGATAACTACATCATTGCACGACCACCAACT
This sequence comes from Elephantulus edwardii, assembly GCF_000299155.1. NCBI lineage: Eukaryota > Metazoa > Chordata > Mammalia > Macroscelidea > Macroscelididae > Elephantulus > Elephantulus edwardii. The sequence continues at coordinate 3,562,994 of NW_006399868.1, forward strand.
AAAATTGCACCACATAAAATTGCCAAACCAGATCCTTGCATACCTGTCAAATGACATCATTGTATAACTACCAAAATACGTCATTACATAACTGCTACATTATAGCATTATCTACTTGCTAAATCACATCATATATCCTTAGATAAACTATATCATTATATCATCACATAACTGCCAAGCTACATCACTATGTAATTGCCAAATCACCAGGTCACAGCCCAGCCAAGCTGCTCCCTGACCTCAATCATCATGCCCATGTTACCATCTCTTCTCATCTCAGCGTTCATTACTGTACACGTTCATCATTAAGGAAAGCGTAATTGGATGAGAGATTTTCCACTACTGTGAATGAAAATGTCAGATGACAAAGTGAAGAGCAAGTGTATAACCAAAGACCTGTTATGCTTATACTTCCGCAAAACAAGCAAAAACCAAATGGCTTCACATCAATTCTAACACAGATTGAGGTCACAGTTGCCGTCACTCAGCTGGACTGGTGTTCGGGCCTGGGCAGGCCTCGTGGAGCTCCCAGGGGTCCTGCATTTCCAGGAGGGAGGGGGATGGGTGACTATTTCTGGTTGTCTGCCTATCCGGTCTCTTTGTGGGTATCCATCTCATCTCCTCAGCTCAAGGCCAGGCCTGGAGATCTTGTACCTTGGGCTGACCATGTGGCCATCCTACCCAAACACAAACTACTCAATGGTGTCAGGAAGGGCCCAGTAGGAAAGTTCCAGAAGCCGTGTACGTACTTTCAAGCTCCTTGTCATATACACATCAAGGCATGGATAGCACAATGAGAGGGCAACAAACACTAAGTGCTGTCCACAAAGACAGAGCTCACATCAACACGGAAAATAAAAATGTTATTTAGAACTTCTGTTCTCAGATGCTTAATACAAAGAAGAGATTGTTGTGCCAGGGAACAGAATGATCCAACAGGGACAAGGCAGGAATTCTCTACTGCACATTCTGTTTCCAAAACATGTGGAGAACAGAGCAGGATTTCAGGTTTGGGGAAAGACATTTGCTACGTCTGGAAGCAGGAAAGCAGTGGTTTATCCCTCACAGAGAGACTGACTGTGCTCTGAGGACATGTTGTCCACTTTAGCGATGGTCAGCATTTGGGGACAGCCGTGTGGACACTGAGGCACCCCACTCCAAGTCAGTGGAATGGGTATCAACAGGAAAACGGCTTGAATAAGAGATTTTTAAAGCTCCAGAACTCACTAGCAACATCTCATAGAAACACAGAACTTCAAGCATTTTATAAATGCATCCCTAGGGCCCCAGGGTCCCAGCAGTACCAACATGGGACTACCTCCATTGGCCTTGTTGCCAGGAAGGAATAAGATGTGCCAATTTGCCACAGCTTTAAAAAAATAAATAAATTTTGTTCTATCAGCTTTGGAGAGTAAGGATAGGATGGCTTTTCTCTCACTGATCACCAGGCTGAATGTGAGGAGCTTGGAACTCCACTCTCACTTACCTGACTGCTAAATCAAAGATCAGTGGTTCAGACCCACCAGCCGCTCCAGAGAGAAAGCTGTGGCCATCTGCTTCCGTAAAGATTTATAAGCCTTGGAAGTCCCACGAGCCAGCTATCCTCTATCCCATGGGGGCAGCACGAGCCAGAACTGACTTGATGGCAGTGGGCTGTACTGAACTGCATTAGAGAACACAGGTAGTTCAAATCCATTAGGCACTCCACAGGAGCAAGCTGTGGCCGTCTGCTTCCATAAAGACTTACAGCCTTCAAAACCCTTTGATGGGACAGGTCCACTCTCTCCGGGAGGGCCAATGAAAAGTCAGGGGACAGGTCCACTCCCTCCCGGAGGGCCAATGAAAAGTCAGGGGATAGGTCCACTCTCTCCTGTATGGCCACTATGACTCAGGAGACAGGTCCACTTTCTCCTAGAGGAGCAGTATAACTCGAGGGACAGGTCCACTCTCTCCTGGAGGGCCACTATGAGTCACGGAACAGATCCACTCTCTCCTGGGGGGCCACTATAACTCGAGGGACAGGTTCACTCTCTCCTGGAGGGTCACTGTAAGTCAGGATCAACTCAAAGGCAATGGGCTACATTAAACTGTATTCTAGAATCAGAAAAGCCTCAACCAGAAAGAACAGGACAACTTCCTCTTGTGTTTCGTGATTTGTACCTCCAAGAGTCGCACTGCTGTATTTTCACATCTCCCTTGCACCCTGTACCCTCTGGAAGGCAAAGTGACAAGACAGAGACGAGACCAGGACTGTCCACTCACTGAGCAGTCACTGTCAAGTCACTCCGTGTCCCTTACATTTTATTACATTACCTGTAAGAGCAGGATCGGTGTGTCCACCTTTCTTGACTGTTGCTGTTAACCACCGACCTGTGCCGACCCCCACCCAACAGAACAAAACACCCTCCAGGACTGCCACCCACGTGACTGGATGCAGAATGGACGTTCACCTTGAGCACCATGCAGCGTCAATTAATTATATGATAGTAGTATGTTTTATTTCATCTTTTTAAATTTTTTCTGAATTTGCCTTCTGCCTTTGCCTTTATGTACCAGTCTGATTGCCCATGGTACCCTGTTATATACTCCCAGTGCCTAAGACAGTAAATCCTGTAAAACCTCGCCCTCGTATCCCACATAATCCTCATTCATGACAAGAATAGTAGACAAACCTAACATGCTCCCACTGCTGCTCCGACCCCTGGGGTCTCGAGGGGCCTCTGCCAACTTGGAGCACACTAAAGAGGCAAATGGGGAATTAAAGGGTTTGCCCAAGATCAACTTCAGGAAATGAAGACCCAGTTCTCAGTTCTGCCTCCAGCTAAGTCTCTGGGTGACTTGCATAATACTGAACATTTTCTTCTTGAAGGAATTGAAATCTATGACAATGAACTAAAACTTTGGTAAATAGCTATAAACTGACATCACAGATATGTTTAGTGGCTGTTAGGACCGACCCTCTACTAAAACAAGCAGAACTCTGCAGGTGCCTTTTTTTTTTTATAGTCAATGAATGAGAATGAGTGTCTGGCCCTTTTTACCCCTGACCTAGCTGGTTCTCCCAACTCGTTTGGTCAGAAATGTTTGCTCTCTATCCTGCTGGACAATGAAAATGAAGAATGGGTGCCCTGGAACTGGCGTGTTGGCAAAGACCACAGAATGTCCTGTGGGGTGCCAGAAGAGTATCAAATCTGTCTTGGAAGAAATGCAGCCAGAATGCTCCTTGGAGGGGAGGACGGTGAGAGCTGCAGATCTAATATTCTTTGAGGGTGTTACCAAGAGGCGTCAGTCCTTAGAGAAAGACAACATGCCTGGAAAAGGAGAAAATCAACAGAGAAGAGGGAACTCCTCAGTGAGACGGGCTGCCACGTGGGGTGGCAATGGGCTCTATTATGCAGAAACTGTGAGGATGGGGACAGGACTGAGGGGCTTTCTTCTGCTGGGTTCAGGGTTGCTATGAGGTGGAGAGGGCCTGACTCAACTAACAACAGCAACTCTGATGACTACAAACGGCAGCAACTCTGTCAAGGAGCTCTGTGACGCAGTGCTTAAAGCCTTCCGCTGCCAACCAATAAGCCCAATCCACAGGCCACATGGCAGAAGGGCGTGGCAACCTGCATCTATAGAGATTACAGCCCTGAGAACCTACGGGGCTTCCACACTCCGTCCCAGCTGCTGTGGACCGGAATGGACTCGGCGACAACAGCTGGCGTGATGCAATGGGTAGTCCCTGGTTGGGACAGTTAACCACGTAACTGTCGACCAAACTGCCACTGATCTGAGTCCACCTGGAACCCTTTTGGTAAGACAGGCTTGGTGCTGTGTTTCCTAAAGTCCAGTGTCATCAGTGAGCAGATCTGGTCTGCATGCCCACCATAAGCCACACCCACACACCACCGTGGGGAGTTCTGAGGTGGGGTGCAGTTGTGTGCTGTGTTGGTGGAGTGAAACACCTGCATGGTGCAGTCAATGCACTCAGAAGCTCATCGAGAGGCTGGAAGATCAAATCCACCCACCGGGACCTTGGAGAAAAGGCCTGGAGATCAACTTCTCATAAGTCAAGCCACTGACAACCCAACTGGGCCACTTCTGCTCTGACCCATGTAGGGTAACCATGGTTACCACATAGGGTACCAAACCCTCTCGGGACATTCATGAGAAACAGAAAGGGACAGGCAATGGGAGGGGGGACAGAGCGAGAGGATCCTTAGAGGGGAACCAGGTCGGAGGCTGCCGGAGAATGTGTGCTCGGTGATGGCCCCCACACTGAAAGGAAGCCGCAGGGTCCCATGGAAGCCAATCCCCAGGAGTTTGGGAGAACGAACATCTCGAGGCCAGACCATGGGGCAGCACCTGGGACCATCCAGGCGGCTCCAGCCAGGCCTGCAGGACAGCACAGAGACCAAAAGGATTGCCCAGAGGTCACCAAAGGAGGTTGTCCTGGGGGCAGGGGGGTGGGGGAGGGCAGGAGGCAGAGACTCAAAGGAGCAGGAAAGAGCCTCTGTCCTCGTGGGTCACGAGGAAGCTGGAGAGACACGCTCATACCGGTGGACTAGTAACAGAGAATCCACCACTTCGCAGGCTGTCTCACTCATGTCTCAGTGCAACCCTAGGAAGGAGACTCTAACAACCCACTTAAAATGCGTCCAAGAGGGCAGAAACAGTTAGTGATGGAGTCAAGGCTAAGGGCTATGTCAGCCTCACTCCAGACTCAATTTCCTAAACTATACAAGTCTACTGATTCACTCTTGCAACAACTGAGGGCACACACATACACAGAGCACACACACACACACACACACACACTCACATACACAGAGTACACACATACACATACACACACACAGAGCACACACACACTCACATATATGGAGTACACACACACATACAGCACACACACTTGCATACACGGAGTGTACACACACACACAGAGCGCACACACTGGAGCACTCTACAGTGTTGGCTGGGGGAAGGCCAGCTAATGACTTACACACTAGAAAAGAAACAACTTATAAATCTGATCAGATGAAAATAAAAATTTCTGCATGGGGAGGGGGGAAACCCACCATGAACAGAGATGAAAGACAAATGGCAAACCAGGGAAGTATTTGAAACATAAATCACAGACCAAAGGCTAATTTCCTTAGGATCTCAGAAGCATCATAAATCAATGAGAAAAGAGTCACTGAGCCAAACCAATTGTCCCAGAAGAGAAAAAGCAATCAAAAAAGTTCATAAATACATAAAAAGATACTCAACTTCACTCCTGATACGAGAGAGGCAAATTAAACATATTAAGATGGCAGACATCAAAATGTGTTCTTACAGACCGCACTGGAGAGGCTGAGTGCAAAGAGGCACTTCCATAAATTACTAATGAGACAATAAATGGGTGTACCCTCCAGGAAGGACAATCTGGCACTATCCATCAAAATTATAAATACACTTATTCTTTGACCCCAAATTCCAATTCCAGAATTTTATCGGGCAGATAAAATGTGCAGATGATGGATGCAGGAAGCCAATCCTCATGGCATTGTTTGTATTAGCAAAAGCTTGAAAACAACCCCAACATCCAACAAAGGGAATGGATTAAATAAATGATGGTAAAATCACTACAATGCTCAATTATTTAGCCATCAGAGAGGAAGCTATTGGTGTAATATTTGCGTAAGTCCCAAGAAGTATGGTTTAGCCAGAAGATGTGGGATGAGGGGTGGGGAGTAGGGTAGAGCACAAGTTGAATGGCAAATAAAATATGCTATCACAAATAAAAACCCAACAGTATATGGTTTATACACAGACACTGGCATCAACGTCCCCCGGAAAGATACACTAGAGATTAATAACAGTAGCTGCTTCCAGAGAGAAGTTGCAGAGGTAAGAGTTAGGAGGGAGAATTCCTTTTCATTATACACTGTGTCTTTTAAATCTTTTATGTGCTTAGGGAGCTCTGTTGTTCTGTTCACTAGGTAAACTGTGCTGCCAACTCAAAGGCAGGCAGTTCGAATCCACCAGCTACTCTGCAGGAGGAAAGTGGCCAGTCTTCTCTATTATGATGTCCAGTTCTGGAAGCCCATTGGAGGGCCAGCAATGATTTGGTTCCGATTCGACAACACTAAATTTGAGGGGATTTTATGTTTTGTTTTTAATATATGTTTGTATGAGATATTCAGAGAAGAGTGTGCAAGTGTATTAATACACACCACAAACAAAAGCCAAGAGAGGCAAGGTCTAGGCAGGGTCCAGCCTTGCTGACAGTGACCTTGGAAGAGAAGCACACATCTAGGGGTTGGCACATGGGAGCAGTGAAGCCCAGGGGTCAGAACGCCCACTGTGCAGCTGGTCCCCCGAGATAGCCTGGTGGGTCCTCCCACCAGCAGACGACATGTCTTCCTCATCCATGAAGTGGGAACAGCAATCCTCTCCTCCCCCGACGCCAACGAGTCAGTGGTGAAGACATGTGAAGTCCTGGAACCGTGGGCAGCGCAACAAACTCCCCGCGTTCTCACGGGGATGGGGCCACAGGACCATCTAGAGGCCAGTGCGACAGCAGGGCAGGAGTCACCAAAGACGGTCACATGGACACTCGTCCAACAAGCACACACAGCAGGCCCTGAAGGAGAAGGCGGCTGTGCTTCTCATAGGGGCTGTTTTTCATGTCTCTAGAACTTGTGCACACTCCCTAACAACAGAGCTGGCAGGTGTTGTTGTTGCTGTTATGCTGTCAGGTCTGAACCAACCCACAGATGACCCTCTAGTGGGTCTTCAGAGGCTATAAATCACATGGGAAGAGACTGGTTATCCTTCTCCCAAGGAGCAGCTGGTGGATTCGAACCACCTGCCTTTGGGACTGCAGCGCAGCTTCTTACCACGAGGCCATACACACACCCTGTTCTATAGATTCCAGCAAATAAAACCAGACTAGGAAGAGTGGTGGGGAAGGTGTATACTATAATGTCTTTTGAATTCTGAACAGTATTCTACTCAAAATAAATTCACAAATATGAATAATAGGAAATGCTTTGCAGAAAGCTTCATAGTGTGGTGGTGACGCATTTCACTCCTAACCAAGTTGTTAGTGGTTGGATTCCCCACAGCAGCTCTGGCAAAGAAAAGGCCTGGCGATATGCTTCCACAAAGATGCATCCAGGGGCCTCACGGGGCAGCTGAACCCTAGTCCATCCAACAGGGTCACTAGGAGTCAGCCAACTGGACAGAGCAGAGTCTCAACAATCCTAATGATATAATCACTTGACTCAGGTGGCTGGGTGGTGTGGTGGTGACAGTGTATGGCTGCTAACCTCAGTGTGGGCAGTCTGAACTACCAGGTGCTCCGAGGGAGAATGCTGAGGCCATGTGTTCGCATACAGCCGTGGAATCCCTAGGGGCAGTTCTTCACCATCCTGCAGGGTCACTCTAAGTTGGAAACAGCAAACAACAACTTGCTGGGCTTGGTATTTATGTATAACTGCTACGCTGCTGAGAGCTGGACAATGGCTAAGGGTGGCAGAAAAGAATTGATGCCTTTGAGCTGTGATGTCTGAGTAGAGTGCCAAATATCCCCTGGATTGCCAAAAGAACTAATATGTCTTGGAGAAAGCACAACCAGACTGCTCCATGGAAGCAAAGTTGATAAAGCTTCGCCTGACACTCTGGACATGCGGCTAGGAAAGGCTATTCCTTCAAAAGGGCCACCCTGCTTGGAGGTCAGTGAAAGAGAGGATGACCCTCAACGAGTTGGACTTACACAGTTATTGCAGCAATGGGCTCGAGAGTGTCAGAGAAGCTGAGAATGGTTCAGGTCAGGTCAGGGTTCAGATCTGTTGTTCACAGGGTCACCATGAATCATCCTCAATAAACAGCAATAACTTAACAAAGTCTCTCTGGCAACACAGTGCACAGTGTATCAGGCTATGAAGTAAAAAGTCAGCAACTCAAATCCCCCAACCACTCCTTGGGAGAAATATGAACAGTTTTCACCCATGAAGGTTTAGAGTTGTGGAAACCCAACGGAGAGGGTAGGTTTAATATGAGTCAGAAGCAACTGGATGACAGTGGGTTTGGACTTACTTAGTGAGAACTTTAAATAGCACATTTTTTTAACAAACACTTTAAACCAGTGAGGTTAAAAAAAAGAAAGGCATCTACATGAGTAAAACCCAATCCACATCCATTACCACTGTGCCAATCCCTGTAGGACAGAGTGGAGCTGTCCCGTAGGGGTTCCAAGGTGTTCATCTCCCCCAGAGCAGAATGCCTCTCCTTGCCCCTAGGAGGGGCTGCTGAGTTTGAACATCAACCTTCCAGTCTGCAATGGAGAACCTAATCACTGCACCACCAGGGCTCCCTGGACAACCAGTAAACCTCACGGCTACCTTAGTGACAAGAGAGTATGTTCAGCTCCCAGTTCCACCTCTGATGGCTCTCAAGGCTGGAAGTCTTTACAAAAATGAACTGCCCCGTCTTTCTCTCACAGAGCAGCGGGTGGACTTGAATTTCCAACCTTCTGGGAGCAGCCCAACACCTAAAATACAGGAACCGGGGTCTTTCATTAAAGGGACAGCCATCATTAAACCCTTTCCCAGATAAATGACAAAGAGACACATGTCCTAATTAACACAGGGTAACGCTGCTTATGGAAGGAACAGGTTGCACTGAAGTGAACAGATGGCACCGAAGCCCATGAGGTGACGGGGTGCGTGGAAGAACCTGAGCCGAGGCTGGAAACCTGAGGGGCTGACGGAAACAGTGCCTGGTGGGAAAATGAACTGAAAGGATGGAGCAGACTCGCCCAGAGAACCTTCTCTGCACTGAGGCACAGCCGACTTTGTGATATTTTATGAGTTCAGTTACCACAGGGCAAAGACCAAGACCAATCCCCTCCATCCTGTACCTAAGCAAACACACCCACACACCGAACAGCCAACCAACTGCCTTTTTACAACATAAAGCTTTCCTATCCCCAGGCGATGAATGGCTCAGGTATTTCAAACCAATCTAGCATTTCAGTTCAACAGAGGTTTCAGACTTCATCGTGGAGTTTGATGTAACGAGATCTGACCTGGAGGTTTCTGCTTTTAACAACCCTCCCTCTTCTTTCCCTTGAAACAGAGATTTATGACGGTGGAGAAACAAAGGGAAAGAGATCCCAAAGTTGATAAGACCCTGCTGTGGTCCACAGAGCAGGGAGAGGCATCCATGCTTCCGAGGAAGATGACAGGGTTACAAATCCCGAGAACCCCATCACAAGCCTCTTGTTTTCAAGCCCCTCCCAGCCTCACCCTTTTCTCCATGGCAACACGGATGCTACAGACACAGAGGTGGAGGACTCAGCAAGCTAGATGAGCACAGGACAGCTTGTGCTTAAGTACCAGTCTCCAAAAGACCACCTTCCATGTGGAAGGACGGGGCAGGGCCCCCATAAGACGACATACACATGGCAACGTGCACACATCCAATGAGTCAGGAAGTACGAGGAAGTAGTGCTGAGCTAGCAAGTCGTGCAGGGGGGTCTCCCTCCCCATCCCTGTCAGGGCTTGTACATGTGAAAGGAGGCTTGGATTCTGTAGGAAGGCACTGTGGGGTTGGGGCAGAGACAGATACCAAACATCCCTAGAATCAGGATATTGGGTGTGGTGAGAAAATGTGAGCTAGTCACTCCAGATGGCTAAGTAAGCACAGATACCCACACTTACCTCGCTGGATGGGACTCCACCCTGCATGGAGGTGGTGGCTACACGAGCTGAGGCTTGGCTGTGTGTGGGGTGTCTCAGCCCAGGTGACAAGAGTCACTTCTCTCTGTTCCCCTGGCCCAGGCTGAGGAGACAGTCCAAGCCACACCAAACACCCTTCTCAGAACCCAGGTGCAACCCTGGAAAAAACCCACTCAAAATGCAACATCAGAAACAAATTTCTGGTCTTTCAGAAGGACAGGGTCTAAGGGCTGAGAGGCCGTGTGTCTTTGTGTGTCTGTGTGTGTATATCTGTGTTTCTGTGTCTGTGGGTCTGTGTGTGTGTGTCTATGTGTGTGTATATCTGTGTGTGTGTTTGTGTGTATCTGTGTGTGTATATCTGTGTCTGTTTGTGTGTGTGTGTGTGTGTGTTGCAAAGATAATGGCAGATCCAGGACTACTGATTGTCTATTGACTACCCACGGGGTATTCGCCCATCTTTTTATTGTTTTGTTCTAGTTACATATAGTCTTTTTTTTATCAAATGTACTTTCTGTAGTGAACAAATGTTGACTTTAAAAAACCCAAAATTTTAGATAAACATCAGATACAGTTCTTGCTCTCTATGCAAAAAGAAAAAGTTTTTTTGTTTATTTTGATTGTTCCACTTCAAACGAAGCCTCGCAGAAAAAGGCAGACAATGGGCCAATCAGATTATCTTCAGCTTTATCAACAGCATTCAAGGCTGAGAATTCAAAGCACCGACGATTTGTACAAGCTGAAAATGTGGACGTAAAACTCCTACTTCAGTTTGGGAAGGAATGTACAGACACAGCTACAGATCTGGGTCAAGGGGTACTGTCCGAGCACAGCAGGAGGGCTCAACTGTTGACGGAAAGGTCAGTGGCTCTGATCCACCCACTGGACCCACAGGAGAAAAGATGTGCCTATCTTGTAAAGATGAAAAAAAAATAAAACAGGACAAACCTTTTGCTGTATAATCAAATCCCACTCAAAGACTTACCCCAAAATCCCAGTGCCAATGAGCCAAGCGCAACTCTTAAGCAAGCTCTGTCGGGTTTCTTAGACTGCAAAACTTTACTGGAAGAGAATGTTCATCTTTCTCACATGGATTGGCTGGTGGATTTGAACCAAAGACCTTCTGTTTAGTACTCCAGCACATAATGCGCTATACCATGAGAGCTTCAAAGACTCATAGCAACCTTCTAAGACACAGCAGAACTGCTCCGTGCCGTTTCCAGGGCTGTAGTCCTTCTGGAAGTAGACTGCCACAAGCGGTAGGTGGATTAGAACTGCTGACCTTCTGGTTAGCAGCTGAACACTAGATTGTTGTTGTGAAATGCTGCCAAGTCAACAAAGACTCCTAGTCACTCTGTTCAGGGCCCACAGATGACGCCCTTGCCCTACAACCTCTGCCATGTTTACACCCAACACTGCAGCCACCATGCACATCTCTACAGAAGGTCTTCTGATCACAGCCTAGGAAGCCAACCCTGCAGGCCAGTTCAACTGTGGGCTCACTGGGTCCCTGTGAGTTGGAACTAATGGCACTATCAGTAACACCATTATCTGTCTTTGGAGAGAACGTATATACACCCACAGCAGATTTATGTATACATTTTATACAAAGCACACGCTTCCACTAACTTGTTATCTGAGATACTCGGCTTCAAACTCAATTGCATTCTCCATCTGACACAGCAGACTCATCTGGTCGGCGGATATTTTTAAATATCAAAACGAATTATCCCATCCTGCTGCCTCCAAACTCGATTTCGACTCCTGGTGCTGCTTCAGCTGCCCGTCTCCTGGCACCCGCTGCCTTCCGCCTTGTTTGCTACAGAGACTGAAATCATGGGAATGAGAGAAACCAAATGAACAAGAAGCTGCCCAGCCTCTGAGGAGGGCCGGGAAATGCAGCCACATCTTCATAATGCCAGAAAAAAGGAAATCAAGCCTAGCCTTCCAAGGGAAGATGGTTCTATCTAAGCAAGAGGGTTTACAAAGAAAACAAAAGATAAAGGAGTTGCAGAAAGTGAGGCTGACACTGGAGTCATGGTGCTTTTCTCAATTAAACTTCCCAGTAAAACCAATCAGCCCCGCACTTGGAAAGTGCACCGTGCAAAACACATCAGGCCAGGAGCTGGGCTCTACACTCCATCAGCTTCCTGAGAACACTCCGGACCAGAACCTGACGGAATCACAGCCCAGAATCCACAGCATGAAACACACTTCCCTTCCAACCCTACAGACACCCTGAGGGGGGAAAAAAAGAGTCCTTCACAAACATGTCAGGGAAAGCAAATTAACAACTACAATTTATGCTTACCAGCTGGGGTAGTGAAGGTCAAAAACAACCCAAAGTTAAGTGACAATGAGAAAGAATTAAACAGCCTGCTGTTTATCCTAAGAGTCCTCCCAGGCCTCCTCCCATGTCAGCCCCGTCCGGTTATCTTAAGAACTTCAGAAAGTTCCCCATCAAAAGCTGCTCCTTCCAAGGCTGGCTCTCCCGCCAATTAGCTGCTCAGCCCCTGGCAGGCTCCTTAACTCTTCAGACCTTACTGTTCTTATCTAGGAAATGAAGGTGCTGGCCAAGTAATCCTGAGGCTCTTTCCATCTCTAGCCACTCAGGATTATAAACAAAGTCTACAGCTGCACGCTTCCAAGCCTTGCTCCTTCTCCACCTGTGACGACACAGTTCTCAGTCCGTTCAGAGAGGGTGCAAAGCCATGAGGGCTTGCTCAGCTCTTTCCTGATCAATCAAGACGGTCGTCTTTCTCAGTGTTGTCAGTATTTTGTATTTAATTAAAGGCAACCCAAACCCAAGCCCACTGCCACTGACATGATTCAGATTCATGGCGACTCTGTTAGTTTTCCCAGACTATAAATCTGAATGGGAGCAGGCTGCTTCATCAATCTCCAGTGGATTCAAACTACTGACCTGAACACGGAACCCACTAGAGCACCAGTTCTCATAAGGAAAAGCAAGGAGGGGACATGAGAATGAACCCAGATAGATGACTATACCAAGAAGGAGCGAGGTTAAGATAAACTCTGTATTAGGATTGGAGGAAGACTCTTTAACCGCCTGACATCTGCAGACGACACACGAGGACTTGAAGCACTGACTGATGAGAATGAGAAACTGGAGACCTCAGCTGAGTGTTCACCTCAACACCACGGAAACAATACCAATGAGTACGTTTCTGACAAATGACGTGAAGTCTGAAGTTGTCAAGGATTTCCATTTATTTGAGTTCGCAGCCAAAGCCCATGGACGGAGCAGTCAAGCAATGAGAGGACATACTGCAGAGGGTAAATCTGCTGCAAAAGACCTTTAAAGTGTCAGTTTGAGGACTAAGGTGCACTTGACATGCACTGGGGAAACTGGACCACAAATAAGGAGAACAAAAGAACTGGTGCCTTCAAACCGTGCTGTTGAAGAACACTGAACATTCGCAGACTATGGATTCCGGGAGAATAGACAAGTGTGTCTCCCTAGGAGCGAGGGTGCTGAGATGTCATGTCGTGTGCTCAGATGCTGGGAGAAAGCAGTTCCTGGAGAAAACCATTATTCTTGGACCGCAGAAGGTTAATGTAAGAGACAACGGCTCTCAGTGGCATGAACTGGCACAGTGGGTGCCACGGTGGGTTCAAGGTTAGGAATGACTGGGAGGACGCTGCCCGCGGGATTGGGCAGCGTTTCATCCTGCTGTATGAAAGGATCCCTATGCTTCGGAACTGACTTGAGGTCACCTAACAAGACTGTAGAGATTATGTTGCTCAAAAAAGGAAGGAAAACATCTGTGAAGATTAAAAGCCACTTTTGGAAACTATTACAGCTTTTCTTTTTTTCCCCAGGAAGGAACTTAAGATGCCAATTTCATACTCCACTTCCTCAATCCCAATTCTTGAGGCTGTGACACTTCCTATTTCCCTTCTCCCCGAAGTTTAAAGGGAAGAAAGGGCCTTTCCCCCCCCCATCTTCCGGCTTGGCCAAGTTTGGAACACCACTTGCATTAGTTCCCCAGAGCTGCTGTTACAAACACCCCAAAGAAAGCCACTTAAAACAGCAGTGATTTCTCTTGGGGTGTCCGAGGCTGGAAGTCTGAAGGTGGTGGCAGGGCTCTGCTCCTGCTGGGAGCCCTGGGGAGAATCCATCTCCATCCTTCCTAGGGTCTTGGTGGCTGTGGACAACCCCTGGTTTATTTCACCCCAGTCTGTCTCTATCACCTCGTGGCCTTCTCTCTTTATCTGTCCTCAAAATTACCCTTATTATAAAATATTTTTAAAATTCCAGCACCCTGGTGACACAGAGCTTTACGTGTTGTGCTGTCAACCCTAAGATTCATTGTTCAAACCCACCAGCCACACCACCACAAAGAAGAAACACTCTTCTGTGAAAATTCACAGCCTTAGAAAATCAATGGAGAGTCCCCAAAGTCAGCCCTGATTTGAAGACAGGGAGTTGGGTTTTTTCTCTTCTTATAAATAAAATCAATTACTGGATTGATGCCCATTGTAATCTAGTATGGTCCCAGCCTGACTGCATCTGAAAGACCCTCTTTCCAAATAAGGCCATACTCACAAGTGCTGGGTGGACAATAACTAGGAGTTTCCAAGGCTATAAATTCTCCAAGAGTTGACTGTCCATATTCCTTCCAGAGACTAACTCCAACTGGTGGATTCGACCATCCTGAATCTGAGTTGCCAGCATAACTCCTTACCCTTAGGCCAACAGAGCTTCCCTGAGAAAAACGTAGGGTTCAACTTTGAGCAAAATTCAGTAACTTCAAGGTGAAATAAATTGAAGCTTGATAAAATATCGTGTATCTGTACTATGTTCCAATAGCTTCACATGCAGAGAAATCTAAATATAATTGTTGATGGTCAAGCACTGAACTGCTGGGGCCATGGTGAATAAGGCTGGATTTAATTTTTCTTAGAGAAATGACAGAGACTCTCATTCTCACCACATTCCCGCCCCTGCATGACAAGGTGCAGGTATCACTCCTCTCAGCATAGAAGGATGACAGGACACTGGCCGGTGTCTCCTTTCTGCACTGACCACTCCACCACCTCCAGCCTCCCCTACACGCTGTCCAGCTCCTGTGCTCACTGGTAGAGAAAGAAAGGACACTAAGTAGTTTCAAATGTAAACAGCCCGGCTCAGAGAAGTGCACACAGTGCTCTGGGTGGTTTGTTCTCATTGTTTGCAGTTTCCAGTTTATAGTTTATCCAATTATACATCTATTGTCTGACAGGCCAGGCTTGGGGATTCCAGTTACAGGAAATGCTGGAGGCCCCTCAGGCCCCTGCAAACACCCCAGCAGATGGTGATAGGGGTGCATCAAGGGGGTCAGGCCCAGCAGGAGAGGCCTCCTGGCAAAACTCTCTAAGAGCGAGGTGTGACTCCAAAGCTACTTCTCACCAACGAGCAAGCAAGCGTGGATCTGTGACTTGCTGCAGGAAGGGGAATGAAACTGGATCATGTGTTTGCGTGCAAGCACGTGTGTGCATATGGGGTGGAGGTGGGGCGGGGGCACTTCTGAGACCTGCCTGACGTGACAGTCACCACCTTGGGAAAGACAGGGGGCAACGGAAGGCCAGCACAGGCTGTGCCAGGCTCAATGGAGGGCATGGTTCCTCTGAGACTCATGGTGGCCCTGGCAGATAGGAAGCCCCTGGCAGTACAAAGGTTAACATGCCTGGCTGTGAACCAGAAGGCAGGAGTTTCGAGTTCAACCAGAGACACTTCAGAAGAAAAGCCTGGTCATTACTCTCCCCACACAAAAAAAGCTGTTGTTAGGTGTCGTGGAGTAGAAGGTGCTTCACAGAGACATGGTGAACAACAGGCCTGAACCTTGGCCTGGCCGGCACCAGCTTCACCTTCTTGGATAGGCTGTGTCAGTCCAAAGTGCGCTGGGTCTTCCTTTCTACCTCTGGTTCAGGCCATGGTCTCTGCAATGACTTGCTACGTACGCCTCAGAGAGCTGGACAATGACTAAGGTTCACAGAAGAAGAACTGATGCCTTTGAGCTGTGGTGCTGCAGACGAGAACTGAACATACCATGGACCACCAAGAGAAGAAACAGGTCTGTCTTGGAGAGGGTGAAACCAAGTTTCTCCTTGGAGGCTAGGATTTTGAAGCTTCATTTGTCTCATACTTTAGGCACGTGGCCAGGAGGGACCAGTCCTTGGAGAAGGACATCATGTTTGCAAAGTGGAGGGTCAGCACAGGAGAGGAAGATCCTGGATGAGGTGGACTGACTCTGTGACTAGGGTAACTGGCATAGGTGTGTCAGAGACAATGAAGTTGGCTCAGGATAAAGCAGGATTCGGAGCTGTTGGACATAGGGTTGCTGTGAGTCACACGTGACTCAAGGGCCCATAACAACCACCACCACCGCCTTTCCCAGCGTAGTATCTTTCTCCAAGGACCAGCCCCTCCTGACAACACATCCAGTCTGAGAGACAGAGCTTCACTGAAGACCTAATGGAGACCAGCTCGCCTCTGACCCACACACGAGGTGGCCGGGGGGGAGCACATTGACTTCTGGGTGGAGTTCGACATGGTCAGCTCTGACTCCGGCAGTTCACACCTCTGCAGCCCCATCACCTGAAGGGGCTCAGAAGCACATCTCCCCTTCGTCCCACTTAGACACACCCCAAAGTCCACGCACAGCGGCCTCCCACTGAGCTCCTGAGACTGCAAATCTTCGCAGGAAGAGAGTGTCCATCTTTCCCCCCTGAAGTGGCTGGTGGAGTCAAACTGCTGAATTTCTGGTTCACAGCTAGACACATAATACACCTGCACCACCAGGACTCTTTTTTTACACCCAACAGAGCCCCAGAAACCTAAGTTAGGTCACCTCAATCCACTGCTCAAAACTGTCCACTGGCTTTCTAGCAAGAATTTTTTTTTAAAAAAAGGATCCAGAATCCCTTAAGGGCCTACCGGGTGCTCTCGGCGTTTTCTGTGGAAGCAGAGCCACGCACAAAGCATTCTGGGAATCCTGGGGTGGTCTGGAGTCACATGACCACCGGGCTGCCGTGGGGCTTTTCCCACCAATGATCAGTCTACCCTCCATCGGAGGCATCTGTAGGTACTGTGATGTCTTGCACGTTGCCAGGACGCTGGAAGCGATGCTGGTATTTCAAACATTAGCAAGGTCACTCGTGGTGGACAGGGTCCAGCTGTGTTCCCAGCTTGAGACAAGGACAAGAGCAGGAGAGGCTGAAGATCTGCTTTGGAAAATCAGCCAGTGAGAACCCAACAGACCACAACACGAGCATCCACTGGACAGCACTGGTATGTCCTGCCGGAAGGCACGTGTGAAAGCTCAACGGTGAAGAGGGAGGCCAGGAGGAGAGTCAGTGCCTTTGAACTGTGGTGTTGGTAAAGACTGCTGAAACAACGCCTCTCAACTGGGCTGGTGGGGAGTACCGACAGCCCGTGGACTGCAAGAACTAACTAATTTGTCACTGAGGAGCTGTGATCTTGCCTTCTTACCCCACCACCAGGCAAGGCTGGAGAAAGCTTGTCTTGTAAGCTTTGACCACGTTGTCAGGAGGCGTCAGGCTTTGGAACAGGGACTTCATGCCAGGAAAAGTAGAAGGTGAGCAAAAGAGGGGACCCTTGGTGAGATGGACTGACACTGACTACAACGGGCTGGGGCACGGTGCCGATGGGCAGGGCAAGGCAGGGCGAGGTTTCTGTACACGGGGCCCTGCGGGCTACAGTAGACTCGAGGCTCCTAACAACAACAACAATGCTGGGAGACGCACCGCTTAGGTGGCAGCCCTGAGGGCATACGATGGAGTGACGACGGCTCAAGAAGGGGCTGTGTCTCTCCCACTGGACGTGGAGTTCTCTTGAGGCAGAGTCCCTGGATGGCCCCTAAGAAGTGACATACAGGGCCTCCTGCCGGCCACCTGAAATGCATGGGGCACTCCGAGAGATGCCCGAGGCCTCCCAACTCTCCACTGTCAGCGAGACATTCTGACAGTGAATCCTGGGGCCATTTCACCTGAAACCAAGCTCTTGCCCGGCCCTGGATACATGCAGACTTTCTAGGAATGCAACCAGGAGCGAAAGCTTTATTTTGTTTTGAACTTTAAAGGCCTGTTTACCATCTCAGAAATATCCCATCACCACAGGCAATGGGGATTATGCGATTGGAGTCTCTAAGCTAACACACCAGCTGTTGTCTGTATTCTCAGCTGTGAAGTTCAAGGTGGTAGGACCTGAGGTTCAGAGCACTGGCTGGCCTCTGGCATGGTCAGACCCAAAGGCACGTGGCGCTCTCCCACCTGCACAGAGACTGCCTGAATCCATGAACTTGAGAACAACTCCAGGGCTGTCCATTCAGACTGTGTGCACTTGGGTATGCTGTTTCTATTTCTAAAGGTAAAGTTATTTTCATTTAAATGCAGGAGAAACAAAAATCTAAATGGTAGAAGATGGTGGACATGATCGTTGTATTTACTACTTTCTGCAGATAATTGTGGGTTTACAGCAACACCGTGATGAGCAAGGCCGTCACCTGTGCTACTTTTCCAACAGCATGGCTCACTCTGCATCACATTTTGACCAATCTTACAATATTTCAAATTTTCATAATGATATTACACACTTAATACATGACAATCTAGTGTGAACAGAGTGTGTGTGTGTACCATCGAGTCAGATCTGACTGGCACAGGAGGTGATTGTCCCTCCTTCTCCAGCGGAGAATCTGGAAGATTCGCAAGTGTTAGTTTTTAGGCAGTTCAAATCCATCAGCATCCACCAAGGGGGAGAGATGGACGGCGTCCTCCAACGTGATATCCAGCCTCGGTCACTGGCTGGAGGCCCAGCTACGAGTCAGTTCTCTCTTGTCATCTATGATTTGGTTGAGAGAACCAGAAATTTTTTTTACTCACTTTCATTTTGCCATTTGCTTGTTTCAGTCGGAATCAAACCTGAAATGTCCCCAAAGTTTGCCTCCATCTGTGATGTCACAAGCTGTAAGGAAAGGCAGACTTGAACTTGAATTCTGTGGTAAATGTGTAATCTTGAAAAGTTCTTCTAATTGTCAAAGCCTCGGCTGCTCCATCTATTAAACACAAGTGATAATTTCTCCTTCTCAGAGTTGCAGCACTGACTGAAAAACTACCCATAAATCACTCAGCAGGTCACCTGGAACATCAACAGCCATTTATTACACACTCGAGGTACCCGGCGGCTTGGTGGGTGAGGCACTGCACTGCCAATCCACAGGCAGGCGGTTTGAATCCACCAGCTGCTCCTGGGGAGAAAGATGCGCTGTCTCCTCCTGTGTGATTTATTGTCTCCACAAACCCAGGGGAGGGTCAGCTGGGAGGCAGCTCTGACTCGAAGGAATGACTGAGCAAGTGCTACTCCCGCCAGGCAAACAAATTCTTCTCGCACATTCAGAAGAGAAACAGCGCGCCTACCCCAGGCTGTGGTTCTTTTGGTTATTATTACCTCATCCAATAACTAATTAAGAAACTGACTTCAGTTCTTTCAACATAAATACCAGGAAAATTTCTTCTGATAAGTAATTTCTTAAGCAAATCAATGGTAAAGGCCATATGAGAGTGAGGCCATGAGTAGTAACCACCACCATCAGAGCTCCTCAGTGACCTGCATGTAACCAGATGACCATCTTACTACACGTGCTACCTGCTCACATGAGCTTAATGCCAATCAGGCCAAAGAAAGGCTCCAGCAGACTCAAAAGGCATCAGTAGTACCTGGCCGAGTAAGTCGCTCCAGCTACGACTATCAAGCCAAGGTCCTGGCATAGGTAATTACAGAAGTGAAGGCCACTCCTCAATGATGTTTAAGCTGCACTTGACCCACCTTAAACTACAAGGCCAACCCATGAGTTGCAACTAGTGTTTCTTTCTCTTCTGTGCTAATAGGTCAAAACTCATGCTGGAGTAGCATCTAATTTGCTTCCAAATGTGAAAAAACTCAGTGTTGAATGCAATTGTTGTCAAGTACAATTCACAGCAACCCTATGAACAACCTATGTGAATCCTGTGCTGTCCTCATGGTCTGATACACTTGAGCACCAGTCACTGTGTCAATCTATCTAGTTGATGATAGCTGTATTCTCTTTCACTGTCCCTCTACCTCCAAGCACCAGCCTCTCCTAGCAACACACCCAAAGTATGTGAGACAAAGCTTCATCATCTTTGCCTCTAATGAGCACTCTGGCGGCACCTTCTCCAAGACCTATCCGCATGCAACGGCCTTGAAACCCATCAATCCAGCCATCACCCAGCTGAGCCTAGGGCAGCAGCCAGGAAGCAAGCTGACTTCACTTCTGTTTTTCCTTCCCGAACTAAGGTCACGTTTGCAAAGCACATCAAGGGAATGGAAATCCAATTTCCAAGGTCAGCTTTAACATACATCAGAATAATATCTCTCATGTCATTACAGGCTTGACCCACTGACACCGGCAGCGAGCCTGCGTGATGACCCTTCTGTGGCCTCGTTGCGCCTTCTGTGAAAGGCACACAGTCTCCGCAGTCATCGACGTGAGAACCCAAATGTCACAACACAGGCTGCGTGTCACTGAAAATGCTCAACCAAGGCTGATGAAAAAGAAAACAGCAAGGGCTGTGTGGGTTGGTCTGGGTGGGGCCACTTAGCCGTCCCAATGCTGCTGGATGGAGTTTTAGAACATTCAGTAATTCTGTTCCATTTTGTAAATGTCCAAACTCCACCAATTCAAAAATTCTTCTGAATCCTAGTTCCCAGGCACTTGGCTTTTATTCTTGGGATTTCCATGTCATTACAGAATCCAGCTTTGATGGGCTCCTTTCTGAGAAATTCGTCATCACTTCTGAGAAGTACTGTCATTGAATGCTCCACTTAACTTTTTCTTTTTGAAATTAATAAAACTTTAAAGACATACATATCCCTTCTTCCCTCTTTTTTTTTTAATTGTAGTTTTATTTCGGGTTTTTTCCTTCTTTGCCTCTTATGTAATTAAAAGCAGAAAATTAGCTCCTCTAAGAACTAAAGGGAGCTCCAGTGGCTGAGGGGTAAAGAGTTGTGCTTCAAACTTAAAGGACCGAGGTTCAAATCCACCAGCTGTGCCACGAGAGAGAGACGGGCAATCTTTCTCCATGTGGTTTACTGTCTCTGAAACGACTCAGTGGAGGGTGTACTGTGAGTCAGTTCTGACCCAATGGTACACACCAACAAGACCCAAATGCAAACATAGCAACGAAAACACCAAATACCATTTTCCCGGTTCTGAAAAGCCCACCTCAGACTAAGAAACATTCTATGACATCCTTCACCTTTCACGGTCTCTGGCTATCAAAAGGATCACTTTCTGATTCCAGTAAAACTCAGCCAAAAACAATGCCTTGGGGTTTCTATCTTCCTTGACAGAATGTTTTACTTTTCTCAATCTGGGAAGAAAATCCTTTTCTGCCCATTCAACCCTATCAGACTGGTAATAAAATGTCAGCTGAGTTTTTTCTTTTCCAAGCCTTTTTTTTAAAAAAAACAAAACAAAACAAAACAAAAAACAAACCAAAAAACAAACCCAACCCACACACATTTGTTTGGTAAACTGAGTACATACGTATTGGATCTGTTCATCTATTCTTAAAGGTTTTCCCAAGCAATCACTTAATGTCATTGGCCAGATCCAATGCGGAAGGAGGGCATTATCACCCAGCAATATGACAGCGCCATGGGCTCCGACGTGTGGGATTTTGTGTCCTCTCTGGTCACTTGGCTGTGAGGTGGCAAACTTTTCAATCACCTTCCCAGTGACCCCATGCTCCCCCAGCTCAGGTATAGCCCAAGTGTGAGCTATGGTGGTGTAGGAGGTTACCTATTGGGCTGCTGAACCAAAGGTAAGCAGTTCAAACCCACCAGTCACTCCTAGAGAGAAAGATGGGCAGTGTCTTCTGGTGACAACTTAGAACCTGCTGGAGGGTCACTGTGAGTCGGCAGGGGGTGTGGGCTTGTTGTTTGGTTTGGTTTTCAGTTATATTGAGTTTTACTGTTTTTGGCTTCTTTGATAGAGAAGAAAACCATAAGCTTTGTTCCAGAGACACAAAACTTAAAAAAAAAAAATTCACTGTAAAAGCCTTCGAGTTCATTCAGGCTTCTAGGGACCCTCCAGGCTTCCAAGGTTGTACATGATATTGGAAGGGAAAGACCCTCTTTCTCCAGCCGAATAGCTGGATTTGAACCAGTGGTGCAGGCATTTGGTTAGCTGTCACTATGACATAGGCCACCAGAACTCCCGCTGATGAAGCAAAGACACATTCAAACAAAAATACCAGGCTTTCTGCATAAAATCTGTGGATGTCAGACATGTGTGTAAGGAAGAAAGCGGTCAGAGAATGACAACTCTGCTCTACAAGGAGCTGCAATAAAGTGGTCAGTCAGCACACACCCTGTCAAATGTGGAAATCGTTCAAGAGTCAGAAGTCTGTCCCAGGTCTTGCTGGGCCCCCAGGCTACTGTCATTTCTAGACCCAAGTGGATCAAGGGCACTTCTAACATAGGCTTGGAAGCTGCCTTTATCTTGCCTTCAGACATCTTAGACTCTGCTGTGGTTCTCTTCTGGCTAACCAGAACAGAGCCCACACCATCCTCATGGATACAGGTTGACACCAAGGTGCTCATACATACACTGTTGAGGGTGTTCATGAACTTGATGTTGTCAGTTATGACCTGGCAGCATCTGGGAACTCTAAACACAATGCTGATTCCTCTTCTCCAGATATTCTATTACAAGGGTGCAAGGTATGGCCTGGGTGCTGGGGTCTTTAAAGGTCCCCAGGGTTATAGTAATAGTTATAGTATAGTAATGAGTGGCCAAGGTGAAGAAGTCCTATATTAGAGGGAACCACTGACCACCATACTGAAGAGAGCAGGTAGTGAGTGACTCCCCTAAAAGGTAAGAAGAGACAGCTCTGGGTTGAGGGTGACATTCAGGCAGGAAAAGGCAGACACATGGTCCAATCCCTGCCCTGCCTCCAACTAAGAATCCCTAATAAGTGTGGTCAGGAGGACAGCAGTCCTGGTCAACGGCTGGGAGGGTCTATTCCAGGAACACATGATGTGCTGATCCCCACCTGGCCACTTCGGGAGCCCAAAGGTATGTCCTCTAGGGTATGAGTTGTGCCAGGTGGGCAGACTTCTCCAATGCCCTGAACTTGGATTTACTGCCTCCAACAGGAGCCTTTGCATGCAATCAGGACTTTGAAATTTCAAACTACACAGAGTGGAGACAAAAGAGATTTACCTCGAGGGAAAATGATTCTGCATGCTACTGTAGTTGGAAACAAGACCTTCTACAAAACCCAAACCGGATGACCCTGGACACAAAGTATCTAAGTTCACTCAGCAGATGTAACAAATACACACAAAGGCACAGGGAGAATACAAGGAGAAGTGTGGGCAGGGATGTCTACAGAAACAGATTAGATCCCTCTGTATTTTCAGCTCAATTTTGCTGTAAACCTAAAGCCTGAGGGGTCCAGGGGAGGGAGGGTGAACCTGCTCTACTCTGACTCTGGACTGTGAGAATCTGGGAAGGCCAGAGGGGCTGGATCCAACTGGGCTCAGCTCCAGCAAGCGTAGACATCAGGGAAAAGGGAAAGAGGGGTAGGCAGTAAACTTAGAGGGGTGAATGCTAGAGGAGCCTCACTCTGCCTTAAGATTGCCTGCTGAGCTGCGGCCACAGCACCAGGGAAGGGGGCTTGAGGGGACAGGACATGTTCTCTCACAGAAAGACTGTCAGGGACTTCCTCCCTGTGAGCCAGCGTGTTCGGCCTCCTGTGAGGAGTGAGGGTGGGTCCCTGTCCCTGCTGGGCCCCTGACCCTAGAGATAAAATGGGGGACATTGAGGAAGGCTGTCCAGTACCTCTGCCTTGGCTGCATCTCTGACGTTGGGACCAGAGCCCAGGGCAGGGTCCCTGTGACACTCCCGACACCACCCTATGGTGCATGTCTGCAGGGGCCCCCTCTCTGGGGAGAAGGTGGGGCGGAGCACGTCCTCCCAACCTTAGTGCCAAATCAGCATATGCACAGAGAGGAGAAGTGCTGGTGAAGCTCGGGGTGGAGCATTCTCGAAGCCTGCATGAACGGAACGTATGTTGGCCATGTGGCGTGGCCTTCCCACGTCTCAGCAGCCTGAACTGGAGAGTCCTGGCCTGGCCCCATAAGGGAGGGACAGCCTCACGGGGGGAGGACTGAGTTTACGGGGTGACCGGTGTCAGCCTGGGAAGGGGCTGTCCATCCTGGCACAGGCTCAGAAAGTGCTAGAAGCAGAGCTCACTGGATGTTACTGCCAGTACGCCTCTGTGTCCTCGCCTTCTCTTTACAGCTGAAACAGGACAGGGTATGAGGTGTGCGGGGCGATGGCTGGGTGTGCTGCTCTGCTCCCTTTCTGCACTGGTCACCCACAGGCTCGGTCAGGACAGCCACCTCCTTCTCGGGCGTCCCTCCGAGCCTTGTCCTAACCCTGTGCACGCACAGAGGCCTCTCTAAGGAGCTTTGGTCATGAGCCAGACTCTTGGAAATCTGTGGCCTGATGCACTCATCAGCCCCAAACCCAAAGCCACTGCCACTGAGTCAGTTCCAGATCACAGTGACCCTATAGGACAGCACAGCACTGCCCCCACCACAACAGTCCGTGACCTCTGTGGGAGCTTCGTCAGTGTGGCTGCTGAGTTCAAGCCACTGACCTCAGGTCTAGTGGCCAATTCTTGCAAAGCATGGGCCCCCAAGTCGCACTCTCTCTCATCCACACCTGCAGGGAATCTAAAGACCAATCTCCATCCCTATCAGACACGTGACTGGTCCCTCAAGACGGAACCCACAGAAGGAAATGCTGGCCCACCTCCTTTCCGACCCTCACGCACGCAGTGACTGGTTCAGGCTCAAGTCTGTGTCATCAAAGAGGAACTGAGGCCCCGTCCACCATTCAAGGTGGGGACAGGGACACATGCCCGTGGTTAGGGGCCTTGCTGGGCTCCAGCTGTGGGGAAGGAACACAGGAAGGGGAGGTGAGCACCACTGACGGCTAAGGGAGGGTCAGGAGAGAACTTAGCTGCAGCTGCAGCTGGAGAAGGGGCAGGAGGGGCTGGGAACAGAGCAAGTGAGCTTTCCAGGGGTGCAGTCAGCCCAGAAGGTCCCTACACACAGGGGGGGTCAGAGCACGGGCAGCTCCAGGAAGTAGGGAGAGAGGGGAGGAAAGGTCGGAGGGGGGAACAGGGACTGTTGGGAAGGGGTCTGCACTCCCACAGTCCCCTCGGTCTGTCAGCCACTCGCTCCATGATGTCTTCATAATAGCAGGTGATACACAAACCAAGTGCTACCCTCCTCATTGCAGACCTACGTTGAAAAAGAGTGGTTTCTCCTTATTCCCTTCTCAGCATGAAGAACCATCAGGAGATATCCTGAAGGAAATAAAGACTTGAAAAAGCTCCAGACGGCTTGGAGGCCTGTCTGCTGGTGTCCACCACAGGGAGGGAAGCAGGGGCCCAAGACAGTTCCAGAAGGTGTGGACGTCTGTCTGCAGGTGTCCACCACAGGGCAGTGGGGACCCGAGATGACACAGCAACCCACCTACAGCCCAGCTCCCTCATGTCCTCCGTGGTCATCTCCCCGTGCTCCTACTCTGTGGTCCACATGGGAGATCTCTTCCTCCCTTTCTTTTGTCTCCCCTGCATGCCCCTCTTTGCTGTGTCATTGTCATCAAGTCTATTCTAAAGCACACCAATCTCATGTGACAGATTAGAACTATCCTACAGTGTTTATTAGGATGTCATCTCTGTACACAGGAAAACTTTAGGACTTTGTATCATAACTATTCAAGCATGCCTATGCCCAGACCTCTTCACGTTATCTCTACTCAAGTAATATTTGATGATACAGAATTGACTCAATGCCCCAGTAAGTCTGAGAGCAGTGAAAGGATGTGCGGGCATTTTTCCCTACGGTGCCCACAGTTCTCTCTATACAAGGTTCTCAACGGCTCCAGGAATCACCACTTCTCAAAGCTCCTTCCTGCTTTTCTGACCTCCCCCCTCACTCACTGGACCAGCAAGCATTAAGGTCATGAGCGGTAACCGACCCCTTAGAAAGCATGGGAATTACTTACGCTAACAACCTCACACTCACCCAGTCACATGTTATCAAGGAAACAGAAGCTCAGAGAAGTGAAGTCTTTCTCGAGGTCACACATGCAACTGTCATTTGAACCCACGCCTGACCCCATCAGTTCCGTTCTTTCTCCTCCATCATGTGACCTAGAAAGCCAGACAGTCTGACTGACTGAAGCCTCCCAGGCACCAAAACAGAGTGACCAAGGAGAGGTCAGGAACAGCCATGTCCTGAGAGTCCTCCCTCCATCCAAAACTGGGCTTCAACCCACGTCCTTTCCCTGAGGCCGGCATCTCCACAGCTGAAACAGGAGGAAGCTGAAGTGCTGAGAAGTAAAGTAACTGACCCACAATCACACAGCTAGAAGGGACAGGGTCAAGTCCTAGCTCAGATCCATCTGACTCCAAAGCTCATACCTTGTCCGTCAAGTACACTGAGAAGTGAACCCCAAAAGAGGTGTGCTCTAGGAGATACGATGGCAGCGGTGAAGAGGATGAGCTGAGGGCAGATGTTCAAAGGAGGGAGACCAATGGACACACCTTTCTGGAGCATGAAAATCTCTAGGATGGAGATGCCATCAAATGTCAGAACAGGGAAGGATAAGCCTACCGGGGCAGAGAAAGCGAATTCCAGGGAGAAGGGGTAGAGCAAGGATCTGTATTCTGGTGGTGGTAGAAGTCTACACATTTGTCAGAACTCGAAGACTTAGAGACATGAACAAAAAGCAAAACCCAGTGGATTTTACTGTATGTATAAGAAAAAAAAAAAGTTAGACCACAGAGTCCAGCTAGGATGGTCAAGAAGTTCTTCAGGGGTTAATCTGAGGACATGACAAGATTAAATATTTTTCCCCCCAAAATAGAGGACATGCGGAAGATAGACATGAGAGATTCAGATTTGCGGAGAACAGGATGAAGAAGGAACCACAGATGACCAGGCAGAAAGATCCTTAGAGATCGGTAAGCAGTCCCACTGGTAAGAACATGGGCAGATGAGGAGATGCAGGCCTGGAGCTCTGTCTGGGTGACATCATTAACCACAGGGAGCAGACACGGAAGAAGGAGCAGACTCGGGGCGTTGGGGGGGGGGAGCTGACGAGTTCACGTTGGGGTATTTATTTATGAAGCTGGAGCACACTGTCACCACGATTTCCTTTTTTAGTTTTCAGGAATTTAAAAACAAAATTGCTGGGTTTTGGCATTGAAAACAATGTCTTTCCACAGTCGCTGTTTCACTTTAGCTACAATAAAAAGAACTTGTGGATGGCCCGTGAGAGCAGGGTTTGTTTACTCGCTTCCTTGCTTGGGGCTGGTCATCAGTCAGGAGACAAGGAGGGACGGCGCTGATCCGAGAAGGATTTTAGGCACATGTTGGCTCATTAGCACCGCCCTACTTCCGTGCATCTTACCTTTTCTTCATCCTTAAATGTTCGAACTAAAAACGTACTAGCCATGCTTCGTGCTGCCAGGACTCAATCCACTGCTGTGGGGTTTGTTTGCTTTACAATGTGTAGCAAGTAGCCACAGTGTGACGAGCACTGACCTGCTGCTGGTCACACCAGTGCCAGCCTGTCCAACGTTCCAATGCTGTACATCTCACTGAAATCAAGGAGACACGTTTTTTGGGTCCAAACTGCAGGACACTTTGCAAAGTGACTTGAACTGGTCTCCAGGGAAGGTAAAGCCATCACGTTGACGCCCACTCTTGGCCACCCCACACCCTACGTCGGAATCCCAGGAGAGAGCTGTGTTCCAGGGGCTGTTCCAGCACATGA
Organism: Elephantulus edwardii; assembly: GCF_000299155.1. Classification (NCBI taxonomy): domain Eukaryota; kingdom Metazoa; phylum Chordata; class Mammalia; order Macroscelidea; family Macroscelididae; genus Elephantulus; species Elephantulus edwardii. Next base: position 3,590,619 of record NW_006399868.1, read on the forward strand.
CTTGCCAAAGCAGACCATCAGATCTCTCTTCTGAGTTGCCTCTGGCTGGACTCCAACCCCGAGCCTTCAGGTTAGTGGCTAAGTACACGAAACCATTTGAACCACCCAGTGGAGGACAGTTTTCAACACTCTCTCAGCCACTGGAACATGGAATCAATTTCCAGAACCAGAACCTCAAGGTTGCCAGCTCCTGAAGAGGCATGATGTTCTTGGCAGCAGAGCTTAGAGTCACTGTTGTTGTTTTTAGGTGCCACGGAACCAGATCCAACCCATGTACTACGACACAAGGATGTGCTGCCAGCCCCTTCACTCGTCCCAGAAGGGCCACTAGTCTTGACCCCCTGTCACAACCACCAGGTCAATCCAGTCCGCTGAGAATCTCCCTCTTTTCCATGAACCTTTCCCAGTATGAAGTCCTTTTCTCAGGACTGGTCCTTCCTGATAACAAGCCCAAAGGATGTAAGACAAAGTTTCACAATCTGTGCTTCGAAGGAACATTCTTGTACTTCTTCCAAAAGAGATCACCACAGAATAACAAAATATAAAGTTAGACACAAATTCTACTCGCAAAGTGATAGCTTACATTTCTTCAAGAGCTGAGCAAGGTGAATGCCAAGAAGATGTGTCTGAGGAAGAAGCCAGAATAGAAGAAGGACCTATGGGTGGAGGAGGCATTTTGCTCACTGACAGACCCCCACATACTAGAGAGACAGTGTCTGGCATACAGAAGTGTACTCATCTGTCACTGCTGAATTAATGAAACTAGGAGAGATGGCAATAAGTAGGCAAAGCCACTGTGCACCATTCATTCACTCACCGATCTAGCCAAGCATCCCTGGACACTCAGTATTGTGAGACTTTACACATGAAAGTGGACACTTGATAAGAAGGCACGGACCTGGGTCTCAACGAGTTTACAACCAAGGTCAGAATGGAAGAAAGACACAGTAAACATCTGTGCACCCACAGGGTCTCGGGGAGCTTGTGGTAAAGACAGGCAGGGAGGCAGAGACTTGGAGGTTAGGTGGATCACTCCCAAGAGGGGACTCTTTACCTCAAAGGTAATCTGGACTTGAGCCTCAAAAGAATGGGAAAGTTTTGAAAACCCAGACAGAAGCAGAGACAGTAAGGTGGGCTGGAGGAGGGGAACTACGAAAAACCCAACCACCTTGCTGGAAAGGTCATGTGCATGGAAATGAAAGATCACAGAACACAGGGATCAGCAGGCTGAGAGGTCAAGAGCCTTCACCATGTAGCCCATGAGGCACCATTCTTCCATCCAGAGAAGGCAATTGATCAAGTGTGCTACAAAGGCTCGGTTCAGAGAAACTGAAGAGCAATGGAGTCCCCAAGGCCAGACCAGGGCCCAGGTGTCCCAGAGTGCGGGGCTGTGAGACAGGTGCAGGGAAGCATCATGAAGGTGTGGCAGCTTGGTGACCTGTAGCACATGGAGCTACACCCCAAATTAACATCTAAACCCACTGCTCTTCAGTGTTCCCAACTCAAGGCAATTTCTGAGGCTGTAAATCTTTAATGGGAGCGGGCTACCTTATCATTCTCTGATGAGGCAGCTGGTGGGCTCAAACAGCCAATCTTCAGGTTAACAGCCAAACACGTAACTCACAGGGCAGTCAGTCCTGAAGGGGCAAGGTGCCTCCTGGGCTCTGGGCCTGCAGGATTAACGGTGCGAACGTGAAAGAAACTGTGGAGCTCGAGTGAGACTTTGAGGGAAGAGGATAAGTTTAGTTCCAGGATAGCCTTGAATTAAATATTTGGATGATGTGTCTCATCTGAGCTGCCAACAGGAAATCCAGGTGGAAAGGCTCATCAGGAAGCAGCGTGTAAGCAAGCCGCAGGGGACGGAAATCTCTCTTTGGGACTCAGCGGCAGGAAGTGGTACTCAGAGCTGTGAGAAAGCATATGGTCAGTAGCAAGAGAGTAAGGAAGAGAGACGGAATGTGTGGAGAAGGGTAATAGCAAAGGACTCTCCCAACCATTTACTAAACAGAGAAATAGAAAGCAGTTCTAGCCTTGCCTCTCCGAACACAGTTTTCAAAGCAAAGGAACGTCCTACAATGGAGACGGCAAACAGCTCATGGGTAATGAGGGCACTGATAGTGCTTCCTCACGACAGAGCTCAAGGATGAATACATCGGCTGAAATGTCACTTGAAAGACAGCGTGACAGGAGGGAAACATAAGCCCTGCCTTTGAACGGATCTTTTCAGAGGCTGAGTTAATGCCTCACTCACCAGGAATAAAAAAGAAGAAGGGCTTGAATAAGTCCTGTTTGCCAGAAGGCAATGGACATGATAACCTAGTGCGTTTAACTGCCAGTTACCCAGATGTAAAAATGAGCGAGGCAGCATGTGCTGTGTGGGATGGGTGTTTTCTTCCGACTCCCACCCGCATCCCACCCAGCTCTGTCCTAGGTCACTAGCAGCGCATTTCAAAGCCCTCAGAGACGTTGATAAAGCATTGCAAAACCATCTGCCAGGAACTCCTCCACAGAAAAGCGCTGGGTCTCATGACCCACCCTTCCCACCTTTGTATGGAACAAAACGCGCACCCACAGCTGTTTTCCACGAAGAGAAAGAACACGGCCAACGGTGAGGTCCCTTTGAAGATACACCATCCTTTTCCTGTGGCCTCATTTCGTTGCAGATTGAAAGTGCAAAAAAAGCAAAAACTGGATAAGAGTGCTTTCACCGTACAAAGCTAGTCTGTCTTCCAGTACTAGATTCTTGAGCTGAATATGCCTGATTAGGATTCTCCTTTGTTTAAAGAATCTCCAAATAATTCCCAAAACACATTATTATTCTAAGGGGGGAAGATGTAAGCTCATGGCTATTAAAGAATACACGATGCTTTCCAAAATTCAACACTGTTCAAAAAAAATCAACAAAGATTCCCAACATGGTGCTGGTGGGAATGTTAACTACTCAGACAGCTATGGTTATGGTCTTAGTTGTCTAGTGCTAATGTGACAGAGATGCCACAAGTGGGTGACTTTAACAAGCAGAAATGTATTCTCCTTGAGTTTAGCAGGCCAGAAGTGCACTTGCAGGGTGCCAGCTCCAAGGGAAGGCCTCTCTTTCTCATCTTCTGTTGGCTGTGGGCAAAGTTCTTGTGTCTTTCAACTTCTGGAGTCCTGGCCTTCCCTAGATACAGATCTCCAAGAGTCCTGGCCTTCCCTCATGTCCAGGAGCTTCTTCACACAGGGCTCGGGTCTGGACAGACACACTCCACTCCTGGCAATTTGTTCTTGCTGGTACCAAGAGTCTCCACTCTCTCTCTCTGCTTACTTTCTTCCACTTTTTGCTTTTGTAAGATAAAAGGTATCACAGGCCACACTCTTAGGGTTACAACAGGATTAAGGAGCATTAATCCTCTTCCAACTACTAGTTTATCAGATCATGGGGGATAGTCACATATCTCCCATATTAATCACTGCTGTTGTCTGAGATTGAGTCAAAACCTCAGCTCACTCTCCAGAAGGTTTTCAGGGGCAGTACATCACACAGGAGGAGACTGACTATCCTTCTCCCTCAGAGCAGCGGGTGGATTTGAACCACATGCCTTTAGGATTGCAGCACAGCTTCTTACCTCTAAGCCACCAGAGGTGGATATTGTATCACTACATACACGTATTTTTAGAGAAAGACACAGATCAATTTATAGCCATAATCAAAGATTCCCAATACAGTGTTGAAGGGAATGTTACCTAGATGGGTAGTTATGGTTACATGCTGCCTTACACACCCCTAGAAATTACTGTCAGCCCTGGGAACTACTCACTAATGTCAACCCTAAACTGGGGATCATTCATTCAGAAGACGTCAAACAAACCAGCCCCACTTTCTCATAGTTTGTTATTGAAACCAAGGAGCACCATTTCAACCAATTAGAGTGCACATTAAACATAAACATAAGAGCACATTAAACAGTGGAGTTGGTGAGCAAAAAACGTTGACAAACTCAGCCAAGTTGGGACTACTATTGGTCATATGATCAAACAAGGACTGGGCATATTCACAAATACTCTCCTATATCCAACAAAATGGAAGGGAAAAAAATCACTGAAGAAGTTTCCTAGATGTGTTTGCTCATATCAAAAAACACAACCTCATGAACAGAAAACAGAATCAAGCTTATATCGTTTCTTCCTACTCTTAAACTTAGAAACTGACTTCAAGAAGATTGTCGAGGAAAACAGGTCAATGATTGTCCAAGAAGAAGGAAACACACTTTAGAGCAGTATTTTGTTCAAAGGAGAGAGATGTCACAAGGAAGAGGGCAACGGGACCTGTAATGTGAACCATTAGAGTGGGGCAGGGAAGCTCCCAAACACCTAGAGGCTTACAAACCAACTAGAGTGGTTCTGGAGTTCATCCTTGGATGGTGCACATGATTGACATGATAGGCTGCTAGCAAAAAGGTCAGAGGTTCAAGTTCATCCAAGATGCTCCCAAAGAAAGACACAGTGGTCTACTGGAAAACCAGCCAACAAAGCCCCAGCGGATGACAGCTCCTCTGACACACATGGGTTACTCAGTTGTTTTAGGTTTGGTTTTGTTTAGGTTTCAGCTAATACATTTTTAGAGTGGTTTATGATGACATAGAAACCTGTGGAACAGTCAGTTGGCTTTGAGAAAACTACTGGAGATATCACAAAACCAATGTCCTGTCTTTAAAATGAATGAGAAAAAAAAAATTAAATGGGAAGAATATGCTGTAAAAAAACCCCAAAAACCCCAACACCCCAAAAAACAACCAAGCAGGTAAAGTTAGAAAAAGCAGCATTTGCCTGAGAATAAAGCGCTCAAGGCAGGACAAGATTAATGGAATGAGAAGTACAGGTGGGAAGTGGGAAGGAAAGTGTCCTTACGTCATAGGTGGTAATTAATAGTCAAAGCCCCATTTGACTGTGGTGACGTTTCATCTTCTAGAAGGTGCTCCACTTAGACCTTAGCTAGTGAAGTCTGATAATTGTCTCCTGAAGATAAGACAAAATAAAACCAGGGAAAGATGGGGTGGAAAACCCCAAAAACCCAACCACCCACAGCTATGTTCAAGGTTGCTCTGAGCTGGACCAGTTGGCCTGGGATGACCCCGGGTGATTTTGCTGCAGCTGAAACAGCTAATGGCGCCTCTTTTCATGGCCCTTAAGTATCCTAGCTGGGATGTAAATTTTACAGCCAGCGCAGATATGAAAGGAGAGCACCTTCCCAGATTTTACTACGAGCATCTAAACAGAATACCCTTAAAGGAGCTCTGGAAACCTTGATAAGAGGTCAGCTGCTAACCAGGAAGCTAACAGTCTGAACACACCCAGTGGCTCCATGGGCAACAGCCCTGGTGGTCAGCCTCTGTTGAGATCATGGTCAAGAAAACCCTACGGGGCGGTTCTCCTCTGTCACAAGAGGTTACTATGAGTCGAAATCGACTTGATGACTCCTAACAACAACAAGCCATTGTTTCATCTGTGAATAAATCCTTTCAGAAAGTCTTCCCTTCCCAATGGTGCTACGGATCTAGCCCAGATGCTAGACTTTCCACACTGCGTTGCCGTCTATGATGACGAGTTGAAGAGTTGCAGTCTGATAATAAATCACGTGGTGACCTCAAAAGAAGGATCATTGCATGTCATCAAGCAAGTATGTGTGGAGTCCTGGTGGTACAGTGGGTGATCTATTGATCTGCTAAACAAAAGGTCAGAGGTTCAAGTCTACCAGCTGCTCCATGAGACAATGACGGGAAGTTTTCTCTCATGAAGATTGACAGTCCCAGAAACCCAATGGAAGATCGCTATGAGTGAGAACTGACCCCACGACAGGGTCCGTACACGAGCAGGGAGGAAGCGGGTGGTGTCTGATGGATGGCAATGGAGGATGCCTGTCCTGAAGCACTGTTTTTTTCAGCCACGAGACCCCACACTTAAAAATGGCTCTGCGGTGCCTGGTTCTGTGGGTGGACTAGGTGGGGTGGCAGTCAGGAGGATCAGAGGTCATTTCTGCAAGTGAAGGCTCTTGTGCAAATCTTGTCAAAGCTAGATCTCTCACCGGAAGTGGAAAGCAAGCTCTCTACAGAGACCCGCACGGTAGAAGAAGCCCCATGATCTGGGCCTTACTACCCCGGGGGAGGTCACAGGTGATGCTAACGCTGGGGGAAGCTGGCGCTCCCATGCTTGTAGGGGAAGCTTTGAAGAGCCAAGCTGGACTCCAGAGTGAGACGGTCACCGAGTTGGCTTCCTCCCTGGCTGGACCCAGCCCTGTCACTGCATCCCCTGCCCCCAATAAGACAGTACAAGACCAGCCTGGATGGGAGACAAGACTCAGCTATTGATACGCAACTGAAGCATCTCTCTGGCTGGGCTGATCTGCCCGAGCAAAATCCTCTTTGAGCCACCATGCACCCTCCACGTCTTAGCATCAACAGCTCCTACTTCTCTTTTTTGGGGTTGTCAGGGCAGGGTGGGGTGCTGCCCAGAATAACAATTCTCAGCATAGGAAAATCCCCAATATACAGCCTGAGACATCTGCTTCTTCTCTCCCCCAGCCTGTCAAGGCCCCACTGGCAGGGCCTGACCATCAGGACCCAGGTCCACAGCAGGGAGCCAGAGGAGAAAGGGTGGGGTGGAATAACTGGGGGTGTCAGGTAGGGGTGGGTGTCGGTGCTGAGTCTGGGGGTCCCTGGATGTTTGGAGAAGTCAGGAGGGTATGGGCAGGTAAGCTGACATCAGAATCATCAGAATATGTTTTTTCTACGTTACACCCACAAACACAAAGGCAAACAGGATCAAGAGGGGACAGGCCATGGGGAAAAAGTCGCACTGAGAAATTTAAAGTCCAATTCCAGACAGGTACAGCTCCACGGTCGTGCCCAGGACTGAGCCCAGTTCTGGCTGGCTCCACCGTGTGATTTAGCACGTTCTATCTGGTGGAGCAAAAAGCCTGTCATTCTGAAAACATTAAGAGAATAATTGAGCACCTTCCCCCCCCCTCCATTTTTTTCGTGATCACAGAGAATGCAATTAATGCTCTGACTGCCTTGGGATGTAGACCAAACCTTCTGGCGTGGCGCTGCAGGCTGCCAGCCTGCTCATTCCAGCAGAAGGTGCCAGGCGGCGGGCGCTCGCAGCGGACCAGGGACCAGACGGAGGGAGCCCAAGTGTGGGAATGCGGGCCGGGAAGGAGTCTGTGAGCTCAGCTCAGGGCCATCCCAGACCCAGGGCCCTGGCCCCCAAACCTGCTCAGAGCAATTCACACAGGGCCTGGAACACGGTGGGGTGAAACCTCTGAAAGTTAAACAGCAGATCACCGGGTTGTTGCTGTTGTGAGGTGCTGCCAAGCTGATTCTCAGCCACAGAGACGCCCTGTGACAGGGCAGACCCTCCCCACGGGTTTCCTGAGCTGTAATCTTTACAGCCACACACTGCACTGGTCAAATCTGCTGTCAAGGACGTCTTTAAAGTGCTCAAGAGCAAAGATGTCAGTTCAAAGACCAAGGTGTGCGTGACTCGAGCCTCAGTATTTACAGCTGCTCCCTATGGATGTGAAAGTTGGACAATGAAGAAGACAGGCAGCAGAAGAAGTGATGTCTTTGAACTGTGGCAAAGAATACTGAGACCCTGCAGATTTCCCAAAGAACAAAGCTGTCTTGGAGAAGGTGCACATAATGCCCTTCTTATACAGGAGGACGGTGAGATGTCACCTCACACACTTTAGACATGTCATCAGGGGGCATGTCCCTGGAGAACGAGGCATGCCTGGAGAAGGGAAGGGTCAGCAGCAGGTGAGGAAGACTCTCATGGAGACAAAAGGCACTGTGACTACAGCATGGGCTTGGGCAGAGCAGAGATTATGAGGATCTGTTGTAGAGTTGGGCGGCTTGCTAGGAGTCAACACTGACTCAAAACATCAAACACCTTTAAGGCCCAGATCAACAAGCCTCTCTCTTAAATCAGTGGGCAGGAGCAAACTACTGACCTTTCAGTCAGCAGCCGAGTACTTAAGTCACTGTGCCTCAAATGACCATATGGTCTCGAATTCCACTCCAGGGGACATAGTCAAAAGGGCTGAGGACAGGGACGCAGACAAAATGCTTATACAACAACAGGGGGTCCACCGCTGTGCTTTCACAGAAAGCGAACGACAAAGAGTAGCCAAGTGACCCCCAGCAGATCAGTGAATGACCAGACTGCCGGTGAGAGAAGCTCTGACTCACGTATGACATGCCGGGTCAAATCACGTTAGTCAGACACCACGAGGACAAAGACTGCAGGACTCCTTCCCCCTTTAATGAGACACGTGGAACAAAGGCATCGAGCCCAGAGTTTATCAGCGGCTGGAGAAGAGGAAGAAGGTCAGTGAAACGGAGGAGGCAGACCCCCGACAAAACAGACTGGTGTGGTGGCTGCCATGGGCGCAAGCACAGGAGGTTGGCACCACAGGAGGACCCAGGGTCTTGTTCACTGTCCCTGGGGGGTTTGTGGACCAGCATCGACTTGACAACACCCAACCACAGCAACAGCAGGAGGGGAATATCGGGAGGCACTCCTCCAGGGGCACCGCGTTTCTGTGAAGGTGATGGAAATATCTGGAAATAGATCCCTTGGTGGTGATCATACAGCATGGCGGATGTAATTGATGTCACTCAACTGACCACTTAAAAATGGTTGACATGACAAACATGCTGCTTTATATTAAAAAAAAATCTAAATATAGTCTTTGAAAACTACTCAAATTGTTCTGTCGTTCATCCGCAGCCCCAAAGCTTTTCAATCAACAAGATGCCTGAGTCAGAGAGGAGAGTTACAGAGAGAGGGCAGCAGACCATGCATTCAGTCGGCTCACTATAGTGTAGGATCCAGGTGGGAAAACTCCTACCTGCATAACACAAGATGCAGAGAAAGTACAGGATGGGGACGACAGAGAGCAAGTGAGCACAAGTATTTTTAAGCTGTTGCTGCTGAGTAGCATGGAGTCAGAGGTGGCCTACAGCTGACCCTCCAGCAGGTTTGCACAGGCTGGAAATCACACAGGAGGAAATATCTGTAAGGACTGTACTTCAATCCAAGCATACTGGCTGTAGCTAGATTCAACCAAGTGTCAGTCAGGGGCAAGTGTGTGGCCGGTGGGCACCAGTGTCTGTGGTTGGTGTCATTCATCCTCCATGCAGGCTCCCTGACTGCATCTCCTCCATCCTCCATGCAGACTCTCTGGTTCCATCTCCCTCATCCTCCATGCAGGCTCCCTGACTGCATCTCCCACGTCCTCCATGCAGCCTTTCTGTCTGCATCTCCTCTGTCCTCCATGCAGGCTCCCTGACTGC
>NW_006399868.1:3600050-3626631 GCF_000299155.1 Elephantulus edwardii
CCATGCAGGCTCCCTGACTGCATCTCCCACGTCCTCCATGCAGCCTTTCTGTCTGCATCTCCTCTGTCCTCCATGCAGGCTCCCTGACTGCATCTGTCACATCCTCCATGTAGGCTCTGTGACTGCATCTCCTTCGTCCTCCATGCAGGCTCCCCGTCTGCATCTCCTCCATCCTCTCTGCAGACTCTCTGATGGCATTTCCCTCATCCTCCATGCAGGCTCCCTGACTGTATCTGTCACATCCTCCGTGCAGGCTTCCTGTCTGCATCTCCTCCATCCTCCCTGCAGACTCTGACTGCATCTCCGTCGTCCTCCATGCAGGCTCCCTGACTGCATCTCCCACTGTCCTCCATGCAGGTTCCCTGACCACATCTCTTGCCCGTTTGGTCCAGGCCCCTGCCTTGTCTTTCCATCCAACAGCTTCATACTTGGAGGAATCAGACATGCCAATAGTTGACTTCCAACAGAGGAACAAGTCCCTGTTGCATCATCATGCCTGCTACCTTGATCCTGCCTCCTCTCAAACGGGGCATTGTTCACACCTTCCCACCAACCATTGCTCACAGCCTCTGGCTATTGTGTTAACACAAACCAGCTGTAAAGTGTGTAAAAGTGTGTGTGTGTGTGTGTGTGTGTGTGTGTGTGTGTGTGTGTTTACACACCCCAAAGCACACAGAAATGTTTGCTTCTTAGTGACCATCTCTGATATGGAGAGAAATATTTCCATGGGCAATTTGGGGCATATTCCTTACAAACATTAAGATGAGTCACGAGACTCTTGGTTCAATCCCTGTTCCCAGAGCAGGTGGCAAAGCCCCTCTGTTATGATGATCATTTATCTGTAAGATTTACCATTTTACTCTTTACTGAGTGTGCTAAAAACTGTGTCATTACATTCATTCATAATGCCATGGAACCATCGCTACTATTTCTAGATCTTTTTTATCATCCCAAACAGAAACTCTGTACTCATCACCAGCAACTCATTATTCATCCACTCCTGAGTTGGCACAGGTGTCACACACTCAGATGTTACCTCAAAGGTCAGCAGTTCGAACCCAACAGCTGCTCTGCAAAAAAAAAGATGAAGCTGTTTCCTTAAAAATCTACAGCCTCAGAAGCCCCAAGGGGCAGTTTTGTTCTGTCCCCAGGGTCATATAGAGTCAGAATCGACTCAGAGGTTTGTTAATTTCCCTTCATTTCCCAGTTTCCCATAGTTTGGAAACAAGGATAGCAAAGCTTCACCTCATATATTCTGGGCATGTTGGTATGAATGGCAGGTTCTTGGAAAGGGGCATCATGCCTGGGAAGGTAGAGTCAGTGAAAGACTGGAAGAGCTCAACTCTATGGACTGATACATTGACTAGCGCAATGGGGTCAAGTGTGTTAGGGATAACAAGGATGGCACAGGATAGGACAGGGTTCAGATCTGTTGTTTCATAGGGTCACTATAATTTGAACTTGACTCAACAATCCCCAATTATAACCACTACCACCTACTTCTTAGTCCCTGGAAAGGCCTATATTCTATCTCCACGAACTTGTTACACCTCACCTAAGTACACATCATACAGTATTATACAGTATCTGCTCTTGAGTGGCTAGCTTATTTCACTCGGTAGGTCTCCAAGGTTTATCTCTGTCCTAGTGTGGACCAGCACTTCAATCATTTTTACAGCTGCATACTATTCCTTCGTGTGCATGTACAAGGACACTCTGGTGGTGCAATGGTGCTGGCCAGAGGATTGGTGCTTTGAGCCCACCAGCCATTCTGCAGGAGAAAGACTGGCAAGCTGCTCTCAAAAAGCTAAGAGCTCAGAAAACCATGTGGGGAACTGAACTCTGTCCTGTGGGTTTCCATGAGTTGGAACAGACTCAGTGACATCCAACAACAAACAACAACATATATATCACATCCTGTTAAATCACTCATGTGTTGACTATGTAGACCCACTGCAGTGAGACATAACCCACTCACAGCAGCCCTCAAGGGACTGAGCAGAACTGCCACACAGGGTTTCCGAGGCCGTCAGCTTTACGAAGGAAGCTCTGGTGGCCTTGTACACAGGGACCGCGTGGCTAGCCCAAAGCTTGCTGGAGAATTCCTTTCTCTGGGCATTCAAATCCACCAGTTGCTCCAAAGGAGAAAGCTCTCCTCCTGTGTTATTTACAGCCTCAGAAACCCCACCAGAGGGTCCGTTTATGAGTCAGCTCGGACTGGATAGCAAACGAGTCTGAGTTTTTGTTTGTGGGCTTAATCTCAATGGGCGTGGCCTGCTCTGTGCATTCCTGCAGGGTAGCTGGGGGGCACTTACCCACTTGGGGTTAACAGCTGTGCAGTTTATCCTCGGTACCTCCAGGACCCCTTACACCACCGTTTCAAACTCTGAACCTGTTCCCATTGAGTCGGTCCTAACTCAGAGCCTCCAGCTGGTCTCCAAGGCTACGAAGCTTAACAGGAGACTGTCCTTTCTCCCACACCGAAGAAACCGACTTCAGTGAGCATCATAACCCGCTCAGTCCTGGGGGAGGCACAGCCAAGCCTCCTCTCCCCTCACAGGACCAGTGGTGGGATCAAACAGGAAGTTTAGATGCTTCAAACTTGGCCACACTCCATGGAAGAATGATGAGGGTGTCTGCTTCCATCAGGATTCAGTCTTGGAAATCCAATGGGGCAGAGCTGCTACGCCTTGGGTTCACTGGAGCGTCAACTTCCAGGAGGACAAACAAGCCTGTCCTGGAGGAAGTGAAGTGCAGCCAGGGCGACCTTTAGAAGCAAGGATGATGACACGCAGCCTCACATGCGTGGGTATGATATCAGGAGGCGTCAGCGCTTGAAAACAACAGATCATGCTGGGAGAGAAGATCCAGGTAGAGAAAGAGAAGATGAGGCTCAACCAGGTGGACCGACACGGTGAGAGCAGCGATGGCCCAGGATAGTGGATGGACCAGCACGGTGAGAGCAGCAACGGTACATCAGCGATGGCCCAGGAGAGGGGAGGAACCAGCACGGTAAGAGCAGCGACAGCACATCAGCGATGCCCAGGATAGTGGATGGGCCAGCACAGTGAGAGCAGCAATGGTACATCAGCGATGCCCAGGAGAGGGGAGGGACCAACATGGTGAGAGGAGTGATGACAAATCAGCAATGGCCCAGGATTGTGCACGGTTCCCATCCGTTGCTCACAGGGCCACTAGAAAGCTCAGTTGACTCAACGCCTCATAATGAGTTGAAGTCAACCTGACAGCAACAGGTTTGGTTTTTACAAAATAAACAGTACACCATCTGTGGGGAAAGGTTTCTGCTCTGATATATGACATCAAATGTGAAAATAAAATTACAATTATGTTTATTCAAGGCATAGAGTTTCAGTTAAAGGTGATTTAAAAAATTTGAAAGGACTAGTGATGAGTGCAATACAACACAGTAAATGCAATTAGTGGCACTGAACCAATCACATAAAAATGGCTAAAAGGTGTACTGCAATCCCACAGGTGCACAGTTCGAATCCACCAGATGCTCTGCTGCAGAAGGAGGAACAATCTCCTCCTGTACCAGTCAGATCTGATTTGACGGTACACACAAAAAAAATAGTAAAATAAGAAAAAAAATCCAAAAATGGCTAAAAGAACAAATGTCTGGTGATACATAATTGCATCATAATTAAAAATATACTAATCTTTTTATATATATAGTAGACCCCACTACGTAATGAATGTTTAACCGTCTAGACTGCCACAATCCACAGGAAGTATAAGACACATATGGCACTTAAAATTTCCTAATAGTCATGTTTAATACATTTTATTTAAACCAATATATGCAAATATTTCTGTTTCAATATATACTTACTAGAAAACTCATTAAGAAGCATTTTGCTTTTTTTTTTTTATACCTGTCTCCAAAGCCTGGAGATTTTATACTCGAGTCCCATCTGGATTTGAACCAGCAACACTCTCCAAGCTCAGAGGGTACGTGTGGTCAGTGGCCACCAATACTGGAGAGCACAGGGTCAGACTTAGACATTGTTCTAGAGAAATTGTATTGGGCAGATAATAGAAAATTTGAAGGCTCAAATCCACCAGGCGCTCTGAGGCAGAAAAAAAAAATTCTTTTTTTAAAAAAAAATTCTTCTTTAATGATTTAAAGCCTCAGACACTTCTTGTTGTTCTATAGTCAGAAGTGCCTCTTAGCTGACCCTCCTCTGGTTTTCAGAGGCAGTTTAATCACCCAGCAGGAGATTACCCATCATTCTCTCTGAAAAGCCACTGGGGGATTCGAACCATGTGCCTATGGGCAGGCAGGGTGACTCCTTACCACTGAGCCCCCTGAGCTCCTGGAGAACCCTGATGGGAGGTTCCCAAGGGTTAGAACTGCCTCATCAACAATGGCTGCTGTGCGCTAACCTTCTTTCCAAGACTGGCCGTGAGCGCCTGGAATGACTGCTCTGTGCACATGGTGGGGATAAGGGGGAATCTGATACAGACAGTAATCATGAAAGGCACTGGGGTAAAAGGACAGCCCTGGTGATGGAACGATTGAGAACTTGACCATTAACTAGAGGTTTGTGGTTAGAAGTCACCCAGAACCTTGGGAGGAAGATGTGGTGACTTGCTTCTGTAGCGATGGGTCTAGGGAACCCCACTGGCCAGTCCTTCCCTGTCCTGTCGGCCCACCTGGAGCCAGAATTGACCTCGTGATGCCCAACAGTGAAAGATGCGCTGACCTGTGCTGCAGACAAAACTTGCTCTGTCCCTTCAAGCGGTTCCCACTCCCAAGCACCTTGATGTAGAGAAGACAATTCTGCACCAGGCTCACCACCGCTCCTGTCCATCGCTGCAGGCACTGTGTCAACCCAGCAAGCCGAGCTGTTCCTCTCCTTCACGGACCTGCTGCTTTTCCTCCAAAGGCCGGCCCCTGCTGACCACGTGCCCAAAGAATGGGAGACGAGGCCTGTCCATCTCCGCCCAACCTGTTGCTCCAGCTGAATTCCGGGTGTGGGGTCACCTCTGTCTTCCTGCTCACCTGTCATGGGGGTCTTCCTGCCTCTAAGGGGGCAGTTCTAGAAACCGAGGGAGCAGCTGAATAGACATGAGTTTGCCCTCCCCAGGCTCCAAATCACTGTGTGCTCATTTGCATTCTTTTAAACAAATCTAAATATAATTGAGGCCTAGAAAGCCTGGCTGGGTTTCCAGGCTCTCTCTCTGTTCACACTGCTCAGGCCTCACTCTTTATCACCACTTACAGGGTAGTGGGGCAAGGCAGACCCCCAATTAGAAAATAGCATAAAAATGAGATCTCCTCTGGCTGACATGTGATTAAATTAGGGGAGGCCGCTCAGAGGAAATCTGGCTGCAGCGTCATGTGTTGTGACAAGAGTTTATTTAGCGGGACTCTGACCTGCATGGTAGAAACGCAGCTTCTGGTAAGGTTGGAATGACCCAGGACCACACACACCTGAAGCCACAGAGCTTGGATTCCAACCCAGGTCATTCCAGAAAGCCAGGAGTCTATCCTGCTGCGGATGGACGGCAAACTCAAGGTCACAGCTGATCTCTGGACGCCCATGTTCCTCTTTCTTCCTTTGGTACCAAGGAGTGAGCCATGTTACTGTGGGGCTGGTCGGTGAGTGGCCGCAGGGCGTGTACATCGTGCAGAGAAGTCTGCACTGTCTCTGGTTATTCTGGCTCCATTCCCTCTCTCTGCCCAGAGTCCTGGAGGCACCGGAGGGGGTGCCTGTGGCCTGGTCCACACAGAGGTGCACTGTCAACCCCAAAGCTGCACCTCTCGGGCGGTTCAAATCCACCCACGTCTCCTCAGGAAAAACGGGCAATCTCTTCCCATTCCATTTACATACTTGGAAACCTGATGCAGGGGCAGCTCTAAGTCAGATGGGACCTGACAGGAAGGAGGCTGAGTTCTGGTGGCACTGCACATGAAGCACTGGGCTGTTCATAAAAGGCTAGAGGCTGGAATCCACAAAGCTCTCCTCCCGAGAAGAGATGAAGCACTCTCCTTCTAGAAAGATCCCAGCCTCGGACACCATCTGGGGCCAGCTGTCCTGTCCCACTACGTCACTATGGAATTAACTCTCTGGCACTGAGTGTAGTTCAGGTTTAGCCTCTGTAATAAGGAGCTCTGGTGGCGCAGCTGTTCCACGGGAGAAGAGGGAGTCTCCTCCCACAGAGAGGTACAGCCTCGGAGACAAGGCAGAGGGTCCCCAGGAGCCAGAATCTAGGAGAGCACTGGGTAAGTGTGCAGCTGTTAATCAAATGGTTAGCAGTTCAAGGTCAGCTGCTCCCTGAGAGGAGCTTAGAGGCTTCCACAATGATACAGCCTGGGAAACTCCTGAAATCACTGTGCTCTGGTCCATTGGACTGCACTGAGTCAGACTTTATTAGCATTACAAGAATGTAGAAAAAAATACACAAAGCAGCCTCTTCAAAATGACCCTGTGGGGTTATGATTTATGTTAGACATTTTAGATTACACTGGAGAAACAATTTTAGAGCACTGTGGTCCACGAAAGAGGGAGGAAATACCTGATCTATTTGGTTCAACAACCCCCCCTCCGTGCCCAAGGTCTGAGGAGACCTGTCCTGATAGTGAAATGCCCTGGCTGCCCCTCTACCTGAAAAATAATCCCCATTCCTTTTTGGCTGCCATGTTGAATTAGTATGAAGTTTTACTCTAAGAAATCCTAACACGCTGTGCCGAGGAGACATCTCTTAAAAAATTATTCGTGCTTTACTAAACAAATCCCTCAAAACATCCCTCTCTTTACTTATTTGAGTTACTTATTTTATACTTGAACTTCAAGTTAATTAAGTATTCATCTCTACAGGGTTAAAGATACTTAAGAGAAATGGAACTTAACCAGGGGCCAAGGGGAGAAAAGGTGGGCTGAACTAAGTAAGTCCAGTAAGATTCTCCTATCTTGCCAGAAGTGAGCATTAAATTTCTTTTAAGAAAGTTGTTTCCTGGCCCACGCTGAAACTCCCTCAGATGTGTCTATCAAGGCAGCAGCATCCTGTTCGAAAGTTGTTATGAAACATGGTATCCAAATAAAAGGAGGTGGATGGAAATAACCCTCCCTTAACACCCTAGCTGGGGGAAGGTGGGTTTGTGTACCAGCAGAGTAAAATTTACAGCTAAATATAAAAATAGATACATCATCATTTTGGAAGCAAAACATGTCATTCCATGGCTGGACTTTGGAAAAAAAGGAAAGCCAAGGTAATGCCTAAAATAAACACACTTGACTCAAAACCGCAGCCCTCTCCTACCTTGGGTTAAAGCAGCAGGCAGGCTGCAATGAGACCATCAAGTCCCCTCTCTCCTCCCAGGGCAGCACATGGTTGTAGCCCAACATCACACTCTGAGCTCTGGAAGGACAGTCCGAGCCCAGCTCTGCTCTGGACAGAAGGCACAGTTCCGAGGACGCTCGTGTCTTCAAAAGCTATTCACAGAGACTATTCGTGTTAAGATTTGCTGCCTCTGGGACGCTCCTTAGAGGCAAGGATGATGAGGCTTCATCTCACATACTTTCAGCACGTGGTTCGGAGGGGCCAACCATCTGAGAAGGACATCGTGCTTGGAAAGGTGGAGGGGTTAGTGTAAAACAGGAAGACCCTCAACCAGAAGGACCAACCCAGTGTCCCTAACAATGGGCTCAGGTATGTCAGAGATGCTGAGGACAGCACCGGACCGGGCAGGGTTCAGACTGGCTGACCACGGGGTCACTAAGAGTTGTAGTATAGTTGACGGCATGTAATAGAACTAGAACCAAAAGAAGAGAGACTGGGGCAGGGCTGACACAAAACAGTATTGTTTTGGGGTTAGGTGTATTTTTTTAAAAAAAAACATGAAAGAATGCAGACATAAAACCCAAGTTGGAAGGAAGGTCTCACTGTCTAGTTCCCCAAATAAAGGTCATTTGAGGTGTAATACAAGTCCTTGCTGTCACGTTGGAACCAACTCAGGGCTGGGCTTCAGAGGCTATAAACGCTCCCCACCGAGCTGCTGGTGGATTTCAACCACCCACCTCTGACTTGACAGCACAGCTCCTTACTCACTAAGCCACTTGTAACTCTAGGGAGCTGCAGTGTTGCTCAAGACGGGTTCAGACAGCTGATGATTTGATTAGCCGCCAAGTCCATAGGGAGTTGGGCTAAGTCAGTGGGTGAGACACCTCTCTGGGTTTGGACCCACCCACTAACTCTGGGAGAGAAAGATGGCTTGCTGACTCCCAGGAGGTGCATTCCCAGGAGTGGGGATAGACTCATTCACAACTGAAGAGTTGTTAAGTTGTTGTTAAGTGTCTTCGAGTCGTTGATGACTCATAGCGACCCTATGAATGAAAGACCTGAACACTTGTATAACTTTCATCTTTTCTCCAACTTCATAGAGTTTCCAGGGGCAAGCTATTTTAGAAGTAGATGCCACTCCTGTTTCTAAGCTTATTTTAACTAGGGAGCTCCACCAAACACTGTCCACCATGGGTAACCATTATCGCATTTGATGCATCAGTGTTACAGTGTTCAGCTTCACAGCAACCACGGTTTACCTCTGTATAGCAAATGGACAGAGCAGTACTACACTATTTAGAAGAATGTTTGACCAAAACCAACTAAAATCAGGCCTGGTCACAGGTTAAAATCACCCACCTTTGGCTTGGTAGCATCACTTTCTGTCTACTAGGCCAACTGAGCTCTATGTTGTTGTTAAGTGCTGTTGAGTTGTAGATGACTCATAGAGACCCTATGAACGAGGAGTAGGGTTTGGCTTTTGCCAGTCTACTAAGTGTGCAATGGTGGCTTTATGAAAAAATGTGAAATACCGTGCAGATCATCAAAAGGGGACACAAAGGCAGGAAGTGAGTTCGTGCTGTTGAAATTGGCAGCAGCAGGCGTGCTTCACACTGGGATGCCACAAACCTTCAACATGTAAGGCCTGTTCCATCTGCGGAGAACAGTAAGGGGAAGCAGGCTGGACCCACACCTCCAGCCCAGCTACACTGACACACTGACACCTCTTCACTCTTCCCCGAGGAAAGAGCAGAGGAGAGAAAGTGTGTGGAGAGAAGGCAGCAGGGCCAAGTGCGACCCCAAGGCCAGTCATGCCAAGAGCCACGGTGATGGTTCAGGGCCCCAGACACGGAATTCCTCAGGAAACCTTAAAACGCCACAGAAAAGCAGGATGCCAGGGCTCTCTTTCCCACCGGGAGGAAAACCATCTTTTGAAGTTGGATTCTTCTTCCAAACGGACTTTTAGTAATGAATTGCTAGCAAAGGTTAATTACTGTGTGAATTTTAACAAAATAGCATTTCAACCAGGCAATGCTGATATGAGAGAATGTGAAGAAAGAGGGGGAAAACATCGAACAAAACTTAGACTTCACCAGAACCATATTCTTCTCAAAATGGGTGTAGAAAGAAAAGAAAAACTAAACAAAACATGAAGTCGATGGCAGAGGAGGGGGAGATGCAGCCGGAGCACTGGAGCTGAAGCTGCGTGAGCCACGCGTTGACGCCCTCACGTGCCTCTCCAGCTTCCTGCAAGTTCCGGAACCTGCTCGTGACCTCTGCTCACGTCCACTGCTGTCAGGTTAGCTTGATGACTGGAGGGCTGGGAGGAAATGCCCTGCACGGTTCCCCCGCTGCACGACTCCAAGAAAGCACCTCCTCCCTCGCCCAGAGAGTGACTGACGACCTCTCATCAGCAGTCAAGTGTTTAACCACCATGCCACCAGGGCTCCCAAGCCGTCTCCCGACACTCTCAGGTCAGCAGGTCCCACCACCTTCTTCCAGAGCAGACTCACTGGCTAGATCATCTCTGATATCCACCCACTTTGTCCCCAGCCTCACGTATGGAGCGCAGGTCGGCCTGCTCCATCAAACCTCTGGGTGGCCAGCTCTGTCCCTGAAGGACAGTCAGGTGACATAGTGCAGGTCCTGTAACCCCTCGCCCAGGGTCTCTGGCCTCTGTCCCTGCTTTCTGTCTTCTGGGCCTCGCCCACCTGTCACCACGTGAACCTCTGCCCACCCTCAGGTGAGGCGTCAGCTCACCTGTCACCCTGGAAAGTCCCTTCTTGTCCCTGATGCAGTCAGTTGCTGTCCTGTCAACTTCAGCTTAGGGCTGGCCATGTGTTACTACAGAATCAGGCTCCATAGTATTTCCTACAGCTGGGGTTTTGGAAGGAGACTGCCAGATGCTCTGGGTGGAGGCGAACATCCGGCCTTTAGGACAGCAGTCATCCTCTCTCACCTATCATACCGCTCAGTCGTCGGCCTCTACCCCAGCCCCTCAGCTCAGCCGTTGCATCTGTCCCCACTGGTGGAACCATGCTCCGCTGCCGCCGCTGCCCACACCCACAGCCCAGCGTCTCGATCCCACTTCCTCATGGCGGGCCCTGGGACAGCTCTCGGTGAAGTGGGGTAGAAACGAATTACACGGCTCCTCTCTCATATCCTTCACCCGTGTGTGATGCTGGCCAAAGTCCAGCCATTGATGCAAAGATGTCAGGGTCTTCGCTGTTAACCACACTCCTTCCCATCCTCCCAACTCAGCCAAGGGGTGAGTCACAGGCCCACTGCCGTAGGTCCAGCCTGAGTCACGGGGACCATGTGGGACAGAGAACTGTCCTCAGGGTTTGCTCTTCTCCTTGCTGGAAACCAACGAGCCCGTCCTGGACACAGGGCCAACCCCACACGCATCCTGTCCTAAGACTTCATGCTGTTACTAAGGGGTCAGCCCACCCATGGGTCAGGGAGCCGTAGTAGCCTCGTGGGGAGGGAGGTGCACTGCCAACCCACCGGCATGTGGTTCAAATGTGCCAGTCCCTCTGTGAGGGAAGGATGGCCAATCTCCTCCCAGTATAATTGACAGCCCCTGAAAACTAAATGGAAAAAAGAGTAAGTTCACTTTGACATGTTTTTATGTTTCCACGTTGTCCTGGAAGTTCTAGCTAGAGCAACTAAACAAGAAAAAGAAATAAATGTTTTCTAATTCTGAAAGGAAGACATCTATTTGCATATAAAAAGAACTTGTGTGTGTGTATATATGTCTGTGTGTACAAATACATATATATCATGTATACAATAAATATTATACATAAATTTAAAAAGAACGTGCTATGAGTCCGTTCTAAGTCAGCGGCAATAAACGAGTGAGTGAAGGATCCCACTCGTAGCAACACTACACGTCAGAGACAGCCACGTCTGCCTCCTCTGTGTGTGGCTGGTGGGTTGAATTCCTGACCTTTCAGTTCACAGCTGCGTACTTAACCAGTGAACCACCAGGCCCCTCTGCTCATCTCAGGTTCCCCCCAGATCCTGGTTACTCCACAACCACACACTTACGCACGGGTCACGCCCCTGAAGTATTCTTCAGGAAAAGCATCTTCAAACGCCTCTGACACATACTTTCCTCGGTGAATTTTCAGCATTATGCGCGGCCTGGCACCGGTCGGACAAAGAGTTGCAGTGACAGCTTGTGCTCGTCAAACCCGCAGGCCCAGCACGAACGAGAGATCCGTGCCCTGCAGCCTCAAAGCATCACTATGGGAAAGAAAACCTGGGCCAGGGCTGGGAGAGAGAGAGAGAGAGAGAGAGAGAGAGAGAGAGCGAGAGAGAGAGAGAGCGAGAGCGCGCGTCCCTTTCTGGGACACAAGCTGTCATAAACCAGGCTGGTTCATTTTCTCACGGACACGAGCAAACTCAAGAATCCGACTGTCACTGGATGTATTCATTAAGAAGGAAGCTGGCAGCAGTGCAGGGGACAGACACCCGGGAGAACAGGCCAATTATCTGGGTGTCCTTTATAATTTGAAGTTTCTGAATTCACTCGGAGATAAGGCACTTGGCACGGGCTGGCAGCAAAGCACGAGGCACAGATGGTCCCAGGAGGAAGACGGGGGGAGGGCTGGAGAGAGGGGGCGAGGCGGGTGTGCCTGCGGTTTCATTCATAGGGACAAGACTGTACGCTGACACATCCCTCTTGTTAAAGAGTCCTCGGAGAAGTACGGGAACACATCACACCATCACTCTCCAGCAAGGACGTGCAAGGAGAAGAGGCCTTCCTGTGTGCCAGGCAGTGAGGACTCTCAGAACCCGGGTTCCTGAGTCAGCAGAGAGCGCTTCCAAGGGAAGGCAGCAAAGCGACCTGCGGGGCAGCATCCTCAGAGGTGAAGTAGCACGAACTCTCACCTCTCGTGCTGGTGAGAGACTAAGAACAGTGAGGCCCAGTGGAGAGAGATAGGGCGGACAACTCAGCACTGGGCAGGGCTCCGACCTGCTGTCCCTGGGATCGCTATGGCTCAGAATCACTCATAGTGGACACCTAGAAACAGCTGACCTCTGGAACCCTGAGCTGGACTGACTCCCACCTTGGCTTGGCTGCCAGTTCAGACAGAGAAAGCAGAAGAGGTCCCACTGGTCGTGTTGTACCGCTTTCATACTGAGCCTCCACACTTACCAGAGGGACACACCCACTTGTCCCCATGGTGAGAACCTTGGACAATCCCCATTATCATTACAGGTCAGGTGAGGAACTGTCTCAGCTGAGATTCCCCCAGCCCGGAAGGAGAGCATCTACATGTGGCCTGTGTCTGCACACTTGGGGGAGGAGCAGACGTGACACACGAGCACTCAGGACTTGAATTAGGGACGAATAAATGATGACTGTGATAGAACACACAGTCTCGGCACTTGTCCTCCAGGAAAGAATGACATACCTCTTCAGGTCAATGATAAAGCGTGACATCGAAACACTTAGTATTTTCTTTTTCCTTTTCTATTATGAACCCGCAGGGCATCTGGGAAACATACAGACACACACTGGATGATGAAAGAAGCAGGAGGACATTAGCTGTTTATGGTGAACTTATGCTCAACCTGCCTGTAAAATGATCCTTTGTCCATGCAGCCGTTCAGGAACCATCACTGTGGGCACGTCCTACTCAATCCACTAGATGCTGCGTTTCATCTACTAAGAAAACTCTATCATGAAATAAGGTTGTCCCAGTGAAGGAGCGCACTTAGATCTGTACAACCTAGCACCACACGATGGGACAATGAATAAGGATGACAGAAGAACTGATGCCTTTGAGCTACAGTGTGGGAAGGGGCACTGAGTAGCCCATGGACGGCCAAAAGAACCAACACACAAGTCCTGAAGAAGGCGCAGCCAGAGTGCTCGTTAGAGGCAAAAGAAAGGGACGCCTCATATCAGATCCTTTGAGCACGCTGTCCGGAGGGACCAGTCCTCGGAAAAAGACATTATGCTGGGGAAATTGAGGGGAGAGGGCCAGAGAAAGACCTTCCACAAGCTGCACTGACACAGCAGGTGTGAGCCCATCAGAGCTGGAGACGATGGCACAGGACGGGGCCAGGGTCACCCTTGTTGTACACAGCGTCACTAGGAGTCACAGTTGACCCAACAGCACCTAAGAGCAAAAGCAGCAAAACCAAGAAAGGTGCTGTGGGGATGAAAGAGAGCTCGGGTGGCATGATCCCTGGAGACGTGTGCTGCTAACCCAAAGGCCATGCTTCTCCGCTGGTTCAAATCCAGCAGCCACCCCATGCAGTGGCGGGCACAGCTCAAAGTTGATTCATTTTAGAAAATGTAATGATTGAGAATGACTGCACGAAACACAATGTGAATGAAGGACAGTGTGAAACAGTGTGTATGAACTTTGGAAGCAAATCAACATAAAACTTTATTAGAAAAAGAAAGATGGGTGAGCTCCTCTCATCCCAGTTACAGACTTAGAAACACCTGGAGGGTCAGCTGAGTCAGAACCGACATGGTAACGAAAAGAGAGACTGGGATGAAATAGCCAAATTTATCCCAAGAAATAGCTGCTGTTCTTAGTTTTTCTTTCTCTTAACAGTACTCATTCAAGTGGGCACGTGATAGTGTGAACTCAGCCTCGAACACGACACCCTCAGTCAACAGGCACTGGATTTCTTCCAGGGAAGGTGATGTGGGAAGACAGTGAGGAAGGCAGGGAGGCCCAGAGCGGGCTCACAGGGTCCCTTCCGGAAATGACCGCAGAGTGAGAACCCACATGGTCTGGAAAAAGGCCTGTTGTTCCGCGGCCTCGACTTCTCTGCTGAAGTCCAGATCCGGCACGCAGCTGCTCACTTGAACATCCCGTTGGCAACTCAAGTTGAAAAAACTCACCATTAAATCCATCCCATTTGGCCCGTGAAACAGCACCTGTTCTCCGTTCCGTCTCTCCCATGACAACCTCATTTACTGAGCCAGCTGGAGCCCCACGGAGCCTTCAATGTCCTGAAGCCTCACACCCAGCCCATGTCCACCCCATGGCTCCGATTCTGAGAGACCCTCCAAAGCGCCCATCTCTCCCACTGCCCTGCAGGGCAGTGCACCCTCCAAGCTGGTCTCCCCGTCCAGCCTTCCAAAGCTGCCATGTCTGACCTGGCCTCAGATGCCTTTCAGCGTCCGCTTGGTATCTACCACATTCCACAAAGACCTCTCAGCTAGGAGTGTGCAAACTGCACTCCTACCATAGGACAGGCTGCAGCGGTCTCGTCAGTCCCAAGTCTTCACAACACCCCAAACACGCCTCATGCATTGCTGCCAGCCGTGAGCCCCCCATGCCCCCAAATCCTGTCCCTACACCTCCAACCTCTTCTGCAAACCCTGTCCCAACATCATCTCCTGAAGGATGTGGCTCTAGATCCCCATTCCCTGCACAGTCACGGGTTTTAACTATTTACATGGAGTTAGCTCGGTTCCGCTTCAAAACAAAGCAAACAAACACATGGCCATCAAGTCATTCCAACCCACAGCCTTCCACCCAGTCTCGGAAACCTCGTCCGGCAGTTGTCTGTCCTCTGGGGTAGTTGCGAGTTAGGAGGCACTTAGAACAGCAGGTTGGGCTGGAATCTTGACAGGAGCAGACTAACCCAGCGTTCTGCACAGGAGCAGCTAGTGAGTTTGAACCAGTGACCTTTCAGTCAGTAGCCTGGCACTTTAAACACCAAGCACCAGACTGCCCGTAAGTTCCACTACTTGCCCAGGAGAGTCTGACCTCTGGAGAGACACATCATGTTAAGAGGGTCAGAAAAAAAAGAGGAAGACCCTCCTGGAGGTGGGCTGACCGCCTGCAGGGCGGAGCCAGTGAGGAGGGCACAGGATCAGAGGTGGCCTCGCTTTGCTGCACTCGAGTTGATACGGGTCAGAGCTGAGCTGACGGATGGCACGTAACAACAACAACATCATGCTGGTAAATTCCCTGGAAGCAGAGATGATCTTACACACTTTGTATTTCATTAAATCACCTAATACAGCACCTTGTAAACAGCAGGCCTTCCATGAATGACATTTTATGGAAAAGTCAGTGTGCGTGGTACACTAAGTTACAAGACAATTACAGTAAGTCTGTAAGCTTCCGTGGTCATGCTGTCCCCAAACTATCTCCTGGTTCTACAGGGTACTCTTGGTGAAAGATACTCATTTTCCTCCATCAAAATGCCATTAAGTCCTTTTTTTGTGTTTTTTTTTAAATTATTAATTTTAATGAAAGTTTACAGACACTTTGGATTTCCATTCATTTATTGTTGCACTCTTCTCCCTGCCCACCCCTTCTCCACAGTTTGCTCTTCTCTTCGAAAAATAAAAGTTCTTTCATTTACAATTGCTCCCCCCAAGTCCACTCGACTATGCAGTCTTCTTTCGGACTCCTGTCATGACAATAATACCTAATCATATATCCCTTTTGAAGAGTTTTCTCCCTCATCTGTTTCAATGCAGTATACAGAATTTATCGCATCTTTCTCAGTCTCCCCCCGCCACCCTGATGTCAGTCACAAAAGCATAAATACTGCATAATGCTTCTGTTGTAAAACAGTACTTTTCTTTTTGTACTCACTTATTCACCGCTGTCAAGTTGGAACTTACTCATCGTGGGTTCTTTGAGGCTGGAAATTGCACAGGAGAACGCTCGTCTTCCTCACTCCCCCCCCCCCCCCCCCCCCCGAGCTGCTGGTGGATCTGAACCACCACAGAGACCCCACCTGAGTCAGCTGCATGACTCCCTCCTGACGACGCCTGGAGAGCCCTCTTCTCAATGTACAGCCACTTCCACATTTAGTAAGTGACTCACTGATTTGCACTGCTTGTCCTATCTCACGAAGCCATCTCTTTCCAACTTTCAGCTTTTGGTGGTGTTGTTGTTGTTTTCAGATGCTGGCAGAAAACCACAGAGGAAATGGCTAAGAGACAGTCCCGAAGGTTCAGACCTCGAAGCGCCTACTTTACAGCTTGCTTTTTTAACCCGAAGAGATTTTAAAAACCACAATTTCTAAAACTGATGATCTAATTTATCATTTATTTTACTCCTACCCTGACTTCGAGAAGGCTGAATAACCCCAGTGGGCGTTGAGCAAGGCGGCGAACTATTTGCCCCACATTTTCTTGGAAAATGTTAATGCTGAGTGGAATGTTTGACGCTGGTTGAATTTCAGAGTGGAAACACAGAGATAGCATTCACAGTTAGAAAGATGAAGAAATCTAAGAAATGGGTTAAAAAAATCAAATCAAACCATCTTCCATCAGAGTCAATTCCCACCAGTAACGATGAGGGTGGGGTGGGGAGCAGAACTGCCGCCAAGGTGTCCAGGCCCGTAAATCCCTACAGAAGCAGCTGGCCGCAGCGTTCCCCCCTGGAGCAGCTGGTGGGCTCAAAGCACCAACCCTGCAGCTAACACTCAAGTTCTTTGCCCACTGCACCATCTGGGCTTCTGCAAGATGAGGTTGGAGTCAATAAAGAATGGATACCAATCCCTTGTCCTCTGCTGAGAGCATTCAAAGTCTCCCTACTCTTTGGTAGCTTGAGAAAAGCCAGTTAAAAATTAAGAATCATCATGGGTGGAGTTGTCGCAGACAAAGATGCATGTGTCTCCATGGAAAACTCCCCCTTAAACGAGTCCGGTTCCACTCGACACGGGGGGTTCCCACGCTGTTCGCAGCAGGCAAAAATCAGGAGCAGAATGGAGTCAGTCATGTGCTTCTGACTCATTACATTGGAGTCCCAGAGAGCTGATGAGCTGATTAGTAACTAAAAATGGAATATGGTTCTATCCCCACAATGCTGAAGGCAAAACAAGAAGCAGGACAGAACACTTTCTGAACAGAGTCTCCCGCTGTGGCGTGTGGTCCACGCACCGTGACTGAGACAAAGTACAGCAACTTGGTGGTCAACTCCTCCTGGACTGAAGTCAAACGCCCAAGAAAACCACCCTCGTCACTCTCCACAAGTCACCACAAGTGTCCCTGGGAGCCTGTGCGGGGGAGCCCCTGCCCATCCTGGCTGAGAGGGCATGTGGGGAAGTAGTCTTCACTATGAGCTCTTTAAGTCAAGTTCAGATAGTCAAATTTTAGCACAGACTTGAGTACAACCCCCACAGACGTCTTCTAATCTTACACCCCAGCGGTCAGAGCAAGAAAAATCCCACCGCCAAGCACTGCCCCTCTGCTGCTCAGAGCAGAAATTCATGATCTGTGTGGGATCAGATCTCAAGAGATCTGAGCCAATCCTACTCATCCTGCTGCCTGGAACAAGGGTGTGCTGTCAGGCACCACCAGGTCAAAGTCAGTGTCAACCACAGCAATGCCACGTCACAGAACAGAACTGCCCCACAGGTCTTCCCAGGCTGTAATCTCTTCAGATTCTTTTATCCTGTGGACCCATTTGTTGGTTTAAAGTGTCAACGCTCACATCACCAGGTTCATCATCCAAGTTGGGATTATCCGGGCATTCTGGTGGCCTAGTGGCAAGAAGCTGCACTGCAATTCCAGAGGTGTGTGGTTTGAATCCACCAGAGGCTCTGCTGGAGAAGGAACAACAATCTCCTCTTGTACCAGTCAGATCTGATTTGATGGTACATACACAGAAAATAATAAAAAAAATTTTAAAAAAAAAACCCAATTGAGGATTATCTGTTGTTGGGTGCCATCAGGTCAACTTTGACCCCAGCGATCCTATGAACTGGTCTGAACGCTGCCCTATCACGTGCCACACTCACCATCTCCGACACGCTTGAGCCCACTGTGACAGTCATTCTATCGATCCATCACGATGAGGGTCTTCCTCTCTTTCTCTGACTGTCCTCCAGCCCTCCGCAAAGGACTGACCCCTCCTGACAACATGTTTAAAATACGAGACCAAGTTTCCCCATCCTTGCCTCTAAGGTGCACCCTGGTTGCACTTCCTCCAAGAGCTACAGCCCATCTGGCTGGTATCTAGGTGTGGCCTCCAAGTGTGAGGTTCTCTGCAGATGACCCTGCCCTTCACAAGTAGGAAGGACGCAAAGGAGAAACACTTGGGAGGTGTCCATTTGGTGCATTAATGAAGGACACAGGCGCTTGGGGATGGTGCCTCTGAGAAACCCCAAGTGCTCCAGAAAGATGGACTTAGTCATCCAGGAACCCTCCTCATGAGGTCCTCTTCTGCTGACATAAAGAGCAGAGCAGTGAGCTGATACTACAGAGAGGGCATAGCTTACACGGGCTCAACACAAATCCGTTTAGAAGGGAAACTGTGCTATGTTGCCATTTTTAAAGTGTTTAAATCTCCATTTAAAGAAAATAGAACCATGAGAGCAAGAAGGTCGGAGATCTGCTCTTTAGGAACAAGGACGTTGGGGGAGGTGGGGATAGGGAATTTCCGTAAGCAGCACTTTAGAAGCGGGACAGATGTAACCCAGCCACAGACAAAGCAGAACTCCCTTCACAGAGGAGCCTTTGGCTGGTTCAAAACCTCCAGATGTTTTTCTGCACACAAGAATAATTTATTTCAGAAAGACAGTTCTTCAGAAATAAGCTATTCTGATCATCCTCACGAGAGGATGACTTAAAAAAAGAAATCTGAAACTACGCTCTAAAAACTGTAGATTCACGTTCATTAAACAAGTCTCCTTAATTTCATGAAGGGTGCTTAACCCCACTGCGGTCAAACCCGAGTCACAGAGACAAGGCAGCACTGTCCCCCAGGATTTCCAGGGCTGTGAACCGGAAGCAGGTTGCCATATCTGCCTCTCAGAGAGCAGCTGATGGGGTCAGACTGCTGGCCATTTGGTCAGCAACTAATCGCCAAAGCACAGTGCCACCAGGACACCTTCTCCAAACGTCAGACTTGGTATGTTCTGGATCTGATCCTCTTGAGAGCTTTCTGGAGGCCACTCTGTCACCTCACACAGAGCTTTCCCTCACCACTGTACACACCCACCAATGACCGTGCCTTACATCTTCTTGATGTAAGTCATTAATGATGCGGCTTAACAATCACTGAATTTCAAGTCTTGCAAAGGTTGCTGTGTGTTGTCGATTCTAGTCCAGCTCACGGTGACCCTAAAGGACTTGGGGAGGGCACACCCCACACCGCTTTCCACACTGTCCTCCACAGAAGCACACCCCCAAACTGGCTCCTGAGTGGGCGCTGGATTTGAACCACTGACCACTTCAGGTTATCATACAAGTGCTTAACCCCTGAGCAACGAAGCCTTCTCTCAAGGCTGCCTAGCAGGTAATACACAACAAAGGGAACTCCCCCTGCCTTTCAGTTCTCTTAAGAGTGTGTCTCTGTTATTTTTTTTTTGGTCTCGGTTATTTTTAAAGTTGTCCACATTTCTCCCCTATTTAAATCAGGCCTGGTGCACACATGAACAGCCATATGGTTAGAAAGAACTTTTTTAGGCAAAGATTCAAATGTATGCAAAATAACATATACTTAGTTTCTTCTTTTCCTGTAAAATCTGAGAAGTCTGGGATCATGTGCAGGGCCTGAGTTTAGCCAAAGACCTATAGCACTGGCCTGGGAGGTCACCCCAAACTGGACCCGAAGCACACTCTCCTGTGCCCTCATCCAACCCAGGTCTGACACAAAAGGTTAGGAAGTTGGTCTGTCACATCCCAGCCTCTGTCCCTGGGTGATTCTAATCATTAGTCACTTTGGACATCAATTCTGCCTGCACCACAGACCGAGACCTGGAAGGAAAACTCCACCTTTGTGGGACAGGAGCGGAGGTAACCACACAGAATCAGGTGCTATTAGATGACCTTAAAAAAGGTTTACCAGAACCTCTGAACCTCAAACACAATGCGTCTCTGGGGAAAGGGGGAAAAAAAAAGAACACAAAACTTTCTCCTCCTGCACTACAAAGACGGGTGTTGTTTCCTCACACGAATGTAGAACGCACCACTGCTGCAGAGGCGCATCTGTAAAGACGGCAGAGACGTGGTGAGCGGCCTTGGGAACCGGCTCGTAGGCGGGGTGACAGGAGGCTCCATTAGTAACACCGGCAGCACCCACACAGGCAGCTCGGGAGGTTCGTCTGCCCACAGACGCGGGGAGGTCTGGGATCAGGAAATACTCTCAGTGGCTCGGTTTCAGTTTGGTTTTACTGCCCCATCACCTTCCGATACCTGGTGAGGCTTTACAGGCTAATGATGCTGAAACCACCTGCAACGTCCAGGTCGATCAAGGATCACTCCAAAGGGCAGTGGGGTCTCGCTCGGAAGCCCAGCTCAGAGCGGCTGGCTGTGCAAAAGAAATCTGCATTTGCAACGTGCCCTCAGCAGTGGCTGAGGCCCTGAACCAGCAAAGAGAGCTGAGTGAACCGGAAAATGTTGAGGAGGTCCAGAAACGTAATCACTCGGCAGCACATGACCGAGCGCTCGAGGAGCAGTAATGTATTTTCTTCCCCTACAAAATAAATTATTGAGAGGGGTCATGTGATGCTTAACAGGCAGAAAGATGCTCTTTCCCAAGGAAAATTCGCCATTAAATGTATTATTTAAGCCACCATCGTCTTCGGGCTATTTTTAATCCTATCATTTTGCTGCCAACATTGGCCATAAGCAGCTGATACTCAGCCTCGATAAAAACGATGCTCTTTCACGAGGTCTGCATGCTGCCATGAGGAGGGCACTGCTTCCCAGTTAATCAAATGTTCTGCTGAATGCAGACTGAACTCAGAGAGGAGAGCAGGTGACCCGGGGCTGGCCGGCAGCGAACACAAAGGAAGTGAAGCCTTTCAGCGGTGAAGACCCCAACCCACCCTCCTCAACCAAAACCAACAGATAAAACAGGGAGTCGAGATAAGGTTGCATCCACCAGCTCCCCCAGTCAGCTCATGCTCTGCGCGGCCCACCTGCCCTGTCACCTCGGACATGAGGGCGAACAAACAGGCGGAGCCCCATTTAGACTGGTGCTGGTGGTGGTACAGGTGCCTTCAAGCGGGAGCTGACTCACAGCTGACCCTCCGTCAGGTTTTCAGAGGCTGTAAACTGCACAGGAGGAGACTGCCGCTCCTTCTCCTGTGGGGCTGGTGGATTCAAGCCATGTTCCTCAGTGTTGACAGCATAACTCCTTCCCACTAGGCCACCAGATATCTGCTCACCACCAACTGAGCCACATCCCAGCCCTCGGCTCTCCGGGACCTGTGTCCGGCAGCAGTCTCGGGCTGCGAGGCTCGTTCACAGAAGCAAAGCACGTTATCGGGGAAAGAAAGAATAACTAACAGAGCGATTAAAAGAGCTAAACCTCCGGCTTTTAATTGGAGCAGAAAACTAGCTCATTTTAATTGGGCCACTGATAACCAACACAAACTGCATAACCAAAACAGAAAATAAACCCACCACCTTCTAGACAATCTCGACTCCTAAGAGGAGAGCACTCACTGAACTGCTGTCCTGGGGCAGAAGGTCACTTGTGGCAGAAGATCAAAGGAAGACCCCAAGGCTGTGATCTTTCCAGAAGCAGACTGTCACATCCTTCTCCCAGGACCTTCTAACAGATTCACACCTTTCTGGTTAGCATCCATTCCGTACCCACTAAACCACCAGGGCTCCCACGGATTTTAAAGCCAGGATGCAGAGTAATTTATCTCCCACCTTACCTTCACTGCAAACTACAGGTGTATCTCAGAGATACTGCAGGTTCGGTTCCCGACCACCGCAGGAAAGCAAGGTCTGTGAAGGTTTTGCTCCTTTAGGGCCTATCAGTCATGTCAACACTTTTACCATCATGTGTTCTACAGTGTGTGACAGCATTTGGGGAATGTTTGAAATCTTGTGAGAATTACCAAAAATGTGACACTGAGACTTGAAATGAGCACGAGCTTTTGGAGAAGTGGCTGCTTCCACAGACCTCCGGTTTGTTAAAGAACTAGACTGCAGACTCTGTGGAGGGCAATTAGCAAAGCACAGTCAAATTAGACTGGCTGCCTGTCTTCCTAAGGTCAGCAGACACAGGTGCCCGCTGGGAAGAGTCTAGATTCCAGGTGAACCTGTGGGGCTACCGGAAAGGGAGACCCACAGGATTCCACGCCAGGTGGTCATTCTCCCCAAACGATGCCCCCAGGACCCCAAGGTCTCAACCAGAGCACCAATCAGCCAGGGACCTCGTTAACCACAGATGCTGACTCAGGCGGTTTGGGTTGGGATCTGAGCCTCTGCATTTTGAACAAGCTCCCAAAGGGGGGATGCTTTACGGCTGCACCATGGGTCACCCACTGAGCAGTGAAGCCTCAGACGTGCCCTCTGGCCTGCCTTTCTCTGGATACCACCCAGAGCCTTGCTGAGACCCTCCATGGCACACCGCACTGTCCAGTCTTTACTTCATCTGCGGGCTGCTGAAACCCTCTGGGAGATGCCTGCCAGCCCCAGGTCCTGCTTTCTCTGTGAGGGAACATGGAATGCAGACAGTCTTTCTCAGCCTCAGGAGACTCCAACTTTGCAAGAGCAGCAAAGAAAACAAGTGTCTCCAAGACTGAGGCCCCTTCCAGCCTTACATTTATTCATGCATTCCTCATTACATCTCCAAGTCCTGCAAACAGCCACCAAGGCTGTGTTACCAAGTCCTGCAAACAGCCACCACTGCTGTGTTACCACACCATATCTGCACCGTGAGATGCAAACGTGTTAGTGGAGTGACAACCATGACTAGTGAAAAGGTAGTGGAAAATCTGTCTCTGGGCCAGATTTCTAAAATAAATCTGTAAAAATATGCACATTTAAAATGAACGGCAGATCATTTAGAACAAGTACTCCCATCACAGCCTGTCCACATGTGATTACATTTCTTGACAGACACGCCCCTCCTGGCCCAATCTTACCGTTTCCTAGATTATTGTCAATCTGTGTGTTCTTCCGAAATGACTGCCTATTTCATCATCAGCCAACTGTGCTTCTCTGTGATTTATTTTCACCCTAAGAGGTTTTCTTTTTAAAAAAATTATCATGATCTATAGGACGTATGTGATTGTGGTTTGGCATCATAAAGTGGAGCCTCTCCACAGAGACACTCTCCCGTAAAAGCTCGTTTTGGAAGGAGAAAGTGAACCTTCAACTAAAAAGAAACCTCAACTGTTGAGATGTTTCTATACTACAACTGAGCAACAAAGATCAAGCTCCTTCTGTGCCTCCAGCTCCTCCCCCTTTTTATAAAGTCACTTGATAAATGCTAATAGTTACCACTTAGGTTTCTTCCAGATGCACAGAAAATGGAAACAATTTTTCACTGCTAAGTAAGTTTTGCTCTGTTCTTAAAACAATCTCTTCTGGAAATCTGAACGCCTCAAGAGGTGATGGTGTTTAAAAAAAAAAGTCACTTTCTGGACTTGAATACGGAATATAACTGAATACACTGAATATAAATATTCTTTTCATCCTTAGTGGATTCCTCCAGATTTGGTATCTTCATAAACCAGAAAACAACTGACAAAGATTCTAGATTTCAGACCTGAAGACTGGAATAAAGCACGTGGATTCCAGAGGTGTGAACCGGGACACACTGATTCATTTTCAACATTCAACAATGACATCAAAAATTTTTTGACGACTTTGGTCAAAGAGACTCAGGTGATCAAGTCAGCCATCAACTTTTCTCAACCTTTTCTCTGTGGGGCCCCTTTGTGAGATGGATGTAGTCAAACGTACAATGTGTTTCTCTACTTCCAATCCACTCCAGAGTCATTCCCAGACTTTCTGTTCCTATGGAGTCCCATACAATGACCCCATTCGTAATCCTCCCCTGGGGAATACAAGAGGAAGCAATGAATTGCGTCCTTTTCTAAAGATAAGTCTGCAGATTAAAACAAAAGTCCTAAAATAACCCCAGACGAGAATCATTCCTCTCTTTCCTCCCCATAATTAACAGGTTTGGATAGAAGATGTAGATTTTAATTACAATCTTTTAGTCTCAGTGTCTTCACCCTCCCCTAAACGAACTCCAGCGAAGTCCAAGTGCACAGCAACGGATGGAAGCCTGAGCTCATCACCAACAAACTAGACGCCCTGCAGTCGAGTTCAACTCACAGTGACCCTCAAGGGAGGAGAGCAGACCCGATGAGTATCCCAGGCTGGTGGTCATCTTTACAGAAGCAGACTGCCTCCTGTTAGTAGCTGACTGCTGTGACATCATGGCTAACACAGTGAGGTGGGGGGTGGGAACAAAAACACAAACACCTCCAGGTGTTTTCAAACCCACAACTATCAGTCACTTGAACTCACAGCACAGGAGGAAAGAATCTACAGCTAAGAACCCGTTCTGGGATGCTTCTCGTAGGTTCCCTGGAAGCAAACTTTGGTAACAACAAAACAGCATGGGTGGTGGAAACTCTGAGATTCCTGGGCACTTTTAGATCAAACGCTAGGTACAGGGATGGACCACAGCTCACAGCACTATGTGCAGAGCCACCGATAAGTTAAAGCATCCACAGCTAACACTCCCAGGTGCACTGTGTGTCAAGGCCAATGGAACACATGTTGCAGGCTCCAAATGCAATGTCAAGGGCTTCTTTATCAACACAGTTAACACTTCCAGGGAATGGGCAGATACAGCTTTCCTCTTTGGGGGACGGGGGCTCTATGGAGTGTCTTCGGTGTGGGTCTCACAGTTTGGCCACAAAGAATTCCTCTGGGACACTTGTTCATGTATTGGTGGGACCCACCTCTTGGGCTCTAGTCAAGTAGACACCAGTGGTCCCTAAAACTGTCCTTGTCAATCAGCTAGCTGAACCAGGGAAGGGGATTCGGGGATGGCTGGCCCACTGGGTGAGAAGACTTGTCAGCATCCCGTTCATCACAAGATTGGTCAAGGCTGGACTACTGCTTCCATGGCTGGCAAACAAGGAGGCCCTAGGCCGAAGGGATGGTCACGGGAGGGCAGCAGGGGGAAGCCCTGTTTCAGGGCAGAAGAGGGAGGGAAGAAGGAACCCTGGCTCCACAGCTTCGCCCTGACCCACAGTCCACCCACATGCCCAACCCCTAGGGAGACCCCAGCGCTGGAGCCCAGACTCCCCTCCGGGCGCGCATGTACCTACCCAGCCGCCATTGTCCTGGATCCAGGCGTGCAGGTGCCGGTTCAGGTACTCGGTCATCCAGAGGGCGATGTAGTCCACCAGGGGCGACATCTCCCGGTTGACACTCTCCACGCACATGACCCCACCGAACTCAAAGAAGGCCACAATGCGCCCCCAGTTCACCCCGTCCCTGAAGAGCTCTTCGACCACAGTGGCAAAGCGTCCCCGCGCGGTGAACGGCGTCAGGTGAAGCTGGCTCGACATCTCGGCGAAGTCGCGGCGGTAGCGCCTGGAGAAGTCGTCGCCGGCCTGGCGCAGGGTCAGGTGGACCACAGGTGGCACCGGGCTGGGCGCCGGCTGGGCTTCCGGGGCAGCCGAGGGAGGCGAGGTCCGGACGGCCGGGCCCCGGGGCGCGGCGGGCGGCGAGGACGGGGCGCCCGGCTCGGGGGGCGCTGCGCTCACGTCGCCCGCCTCCCACTCGTAGCCGCGCTGCGCCAGCTTGTAGTGGATGTACTTGAGAACGATCTCCCGGTGGTCGTAGCCCGTGCGCCCCGCGTGCGCCATCCTGTCCGCTGCCCGCGTCCGCCGCGCGCCCCCAGAGCCGCCCGGAGAACTACAATCCAGCGGGGCGCCCGGGTGCACTTCGCATTCTTGGACGAGGGGGTGTCTTCGGTCACGCGGAACTCTCCACTCGGGGGGTTTCCCTGTTGGCACGGGCTGCAGGAAACTGTTTTACTGAAAGTCCTTTCGGATCTTTACTGCATGAGGCACATTAATAGGAAGAAGAATGGTCGGGGCGATCGGTCTACTTGCTCCGCGATGCTGCAAGGTTAAGGAGAAAAGCAGAAATGCAGTGAGTCAAAATCAGGTGCAGGCGGGACACGCTGGCCACGAGCTCCCCGCGCCAAGGCAAGCGCTGCCGGGAGAGCCAGCGGCGCCGATGCACTTCAAGTTGAAATCGCAAACGTTTCCACCAAAAAGTTACGCGAAGCCCGTTTCCTGTGCGCAGAACTTACTTGTGATTTTGAGGGGCAGCATGGTCCTGTCACGCTTCCTTTTTCCTACAAACAAACGCGTAAGGCAGCGCTCGCGCCGGTCCCCCCAGCTCTCCAGCTCCAGCGGCGGCGAAACTTGCAGAGGAACCCGGGGCGCGAGGTGGGGGCGGGGGAACAAGCCGGAGAATTTCCAGAAGGATCCCCAGACTTTCTGCTGCCCGGAATGTCAAGCGGCAGCAATCCCCGGTCGGGGC
>NW_006399868.1:3627516-3690689 GCF_000299155.1 Elephantulus edwardii
GGCCTCGGCGGCGGCGCTCGCGTCCGCGGGCGGAGCTCCGGCCGGGATCGCTCGCTCGCGGCCCGGCCGGCGGCTGAGCTCGAGAGGCGCCCGTGCTGCGCCATGAAAACGAGCCTGGAGAGGCGTGGGGACTCGCTCCCGCCCCGGCGCCGCGAGTGTGTCTGTGCGCGCGCTCGGCGCGGTGAGCCAGGCCGGGCTGACCCAACGGACGCCTCGCGCTGCCCGCCGCTCAGCCGACCGCGCGCGTTAGGCATCTATTTTTAGCAAAGGAACCCAGAGCGGCCCGTTTACTTTCAAGTTGCCTCCTCAGTGTCCTTACCACAAACACGTGCGCGTGCACACACACATACATACATGTAATACATATGCTTGCGATCCATTACATGCAATACTTTATACACACGCACACATGTCCACATACATACGCACAACACACACACACGCACATACACACAACACTGCCCCGTTCAACCTGAAGCAACACACACACACACACACACACACACAAGACACACACACCGGAAGCACCACCTATGCCCAAAGCTCAACCTAAAGCTCAAAGAGCCAGCAAAGGCAGAGTGAAGGCTCTCAAGTCTCGCCAGTGCCATTTCTCTGTCCTATGCAGTCTGGGCGCGGGGTGAAGGCTTGATGCTGTGGACAGTCACGTGGCAATTTCAGACCCACGATGTGGACCTGAGACCCCTGAGTTTGGAGACGTCTCCACCTCTGTCAGGCAGTCAGTGGGCCGAGTCGTGTTCTCAAATGATGTAGCTGTATGTCAGCGCAAACACCTGCTCTTCTAAAGGTTGTCAGTTTGAGTGCACCCTGGGGCACCTCTGAAGAAAGACTTGGCATCTACTTCTGAACGACCACAGCCTTGAAATCCCTGCAGACCACAGTGGGCTCTGACATGGGGGCGCCATGAGTGCGTACTGTATGGGCGTCCAAAACCCAACCCAGGAGTTGTGCTGCCAACCCAAAGACAGGTGGTTCGAATCCCCCAGCTGCCCTTGGAGGGGAGAGATAGCCAAATACACCCTAAAGTTGCAAGACTATAATCTTCATGGAGGTAGACTGCCACATCTTTCTTCATTTGTGGGTTCAAGCTCTTGACTTAGCAGCCGATTAACAACTGTGCCATCATGGCTCCCTTGCTCTCTTTCTCCCCCTTTCTGTATGTTGTCATTATCGGGTCCCATTCAGTGCATTCCAGCACAGTCCCAGCTCACAGAGGCCCTAAATGACAGAGTAGCATTGCCTCGCAGGCTTGCCTAAGCAACCTTCTTTACTGGAGGGAGCCCTGGTGGCACTCTTAACTAACCAGAAGTTCACTGGTTCAAAACCACTCCTTCAGAAAGCTGTGGGAGTGAGCTTCCGTAAAGATTTGCCTCCATGGAACCTAAAGGGGCACCTTTGCTCTGTCGAAATGAACTTCACAGCAACAGGTTTTAATTCTTGTTACAGGAGCAGGTGAGCAAGGTTTGTTCTCCCAGGAGAAAAGCCACAGGGAGCTTTGACCACCATTGGCAGCTGAGCGCTTACCCACTGTGCCACCAGCACACACACACACCAGTTCTGAGTTCTCCAGCATGAATAGCCCCTGGGCAAAACAAGGAGAGAACAAACAAGTTGCACATGTTTAACTATTTTTATCTCTGACAGTCTGACAAATAAAGCAACAAGGAAAAAAAAACTCTGTTTACCAGCTTACTTAATAGGGTTCAAACACAAATATATAGGGACGGGACTGGTCACAGAAACATGACAAATGTTTCTATTTGTGCACCGGACAAGTATACAGGTATGTCCGGAATCCATCTTGGATAGCATGTCTCGGTCCTCATGCAACAACAAAAGTGTGTTCCTCTGCAAAACAAGGAAGCCCAATTCTCTGGTCACTTCTTTGTTCATCATCCCCAGTTCACCAACGCATGTCACAAATATGTCACATATAGCAATGGGAGCCTTTATCAACTACTTACCAAGGTAAGGGGGAACTAAAGCTGCTTCTCCTTTCTGATTGTTGTTGTTAGGTGCTGTTGAGTCAAGTATGACCCAGAGCGACCCTATCAACAACAGATCTGAACCCTGTCCTATCCTGTGCCATCCTCACACTTCCTGACACACAAGAGCCCTTTGCGGCAGTCACCGTACTAATCCACCTGGTTGAGGGTCTTCCTCTCCTTTGCTGTCCCTTCACCTTTCTTAGCATCATTTCCCTCTCCAAGGAACAGCCCTCTTCCTAGCAACATGCTGGAAGTATATGAGGCAAAACCTCATCATTTTTGCCTCCAAAGAGCAATCTGGCTGAACCTTCTCCAAGACATACTTGTTTATTCTTTTGGCTGTCTATGGGATGTTTGGTGCTCTTCTCCAACTCAACAGGTCAATCTGGGAGTTCTCCTCAGCTGTATCCACTGTAGGTAACCCTTGTGGCATTTGACACACCAGTGGAATAGCTTTCAGTATCACAGCAACCCACAATCTCAGTACAGCAGACTGACAAGGCTTCTCCTTTCTGAAAGCTGTGACAA
Organism: Elephantulus edwardii; assembly: GCF_000299155.1. Lineage (NCBI taxonomy): Eukaryota > Metazoa > Chordata > Mammalia > Macroscelidea > Macroscelididae > Elephantulus > Elephantulus edwardii. The sequence continues at coordinate 3,630,051 of NW_006399868.1, forward strand.
TGTCCTCTTTGTCCTGGTCTGAAATGGACATTGGGCAATTGACCTTGACTGTAAGTTCTCATAGAAATAAATGAATAGATATGTGTTGGAGGGAGTACAGCCAGGGTGCATCTTGGATGCAACGATTACAAAATTTTGTTTCACTTACTTTGAGCATGTTGCTTGGAAAAGGAAGAACATTGTGCTGGGAAAGATAGGTCAGTAAAGGAAAGGAAGATCCTCAACCAGATGGATTGACACAGACTGCAGCGATGGGCTCAGGATGTCAGAGACGATGAGGATGGTGCAGGATTCAATCTGTTGTTGATAGAGTCGCTGTGAATCGTACTCAACTGGATAGCGCCTAACAACAACAACATGCTCATTCCACAGCATTAAGGTTTAAAAGGAGGTGGTGGTAACTCCCTGGTAGACCTCTTACGTGGGGCTGTGCATTGCTACGATGCTGAGCGGGTCTCTGTAGCACTTCCAAACCAACAAGAAAGCCTGACGATGGGCCAGTGAGAGAAAATCCTATAGACCACAAGTGCATGGCCACCAGCTCTCAAGGAAATGGTGCAGGACCAGGTGGGGTGTCCTTCCACATGTCCGAGTGCATCATCAGTCGGATCTGAGCTGAAGACAGCTGGCTGCAAAAACAACGGTTTAAACAAGCCCATGTGGAATTTTCAGAACCTCTTATTAACCTCAGAAAAGGAGTCAAAAGATTCAATCCTGAGACCCAGGTTCTGGGACAGGAAAGAAGAGAAGCTAGGAAAGGGAGTGGACGCTGTGAGGGGCAGGTAAGGAGCCCCTCTCCTCAGGGGAAGAGACGCTTCCTTGTTCTCACGGTTCATGGAGTAACTTCCCAAGTGGCCACCTGGCTCTTATCAAACATCCCTCCAGGCAGGTCTGCCTTTAACTCACCTCATTGCTGATCCTTCCTCGGGTTTCCTGAGGCTGTAAACCACACGTGAGGAGATTGCCCATCTTTCTTCTGGGGAGTAACTGGTGGATTTGAAGCGGCAAAGACACAGCTTTAAGGTTAGCAGAGCAATTCCCTATAGACTGAGACACAGGGCTCACTACCTTTACCTGCGGGCAATCTGTTTGCCCGTTCCATCTGAAGACGAAAACCATTCTTCCTTTCAGATTCTCTGCTTATTGGAACCTGTTTAAAAGAGTGGAGAGGATTCCGGGAAAACGCTGTGAAACGATTGCGTATCTTTGGGTAATAGTGAGGTAGTGTCCTGGACTGGACTTCCAGATCCTGAGACCACTGGGAATCTCCCAAATGGATGCCCTCCCCCAGACCGCCTTGGCTGCCGAGAGCCAACGGCCAGCCCTTTGTCTAGCTTTGCCTGTCTGGGCTCCAAGTGAAAGGTATCCCAGGAAGAGAATAAAGCAGGATGCCCAGGGAGGGGAGAGATCAGAAGAGGGGTCTGAAGGCTGGTGTTTTCCTTTTTTTAACGTCCCACCTGCCAAATGAGAAGGTTTCTATTGCCATTTTTCGCCACCTACTGGCTGATGTTTAATGCGACAGCTGAGAAAGTTCTTTTCATTCTCCCCAGCACACATGCACCCTAAGACTATTAAATTCAAGCAGCGTATTAATCTAACTAGGACAAGCTAATATTTAATCTAGGTGTGTAGGAGGTCTCCTCACACATGCAGTCTTTTTCTTTTAAATGAAGACCGACCAGGATTGAAAGTGAAAAGCTAACCAACAGATCAGATTCAAAAAGTTAAAAATTTAATGTGTCACCCAAACAGTGATTTTGTCAAATGGAAAAAGCAAGCTACCAAGAGAGCATAAAACCAAACTGTTAATACAATGTCTATAAATGAAAAGTTAACTACTGGGGGGTGCGGGGTGGGAGGTAGGAATGACGTCACAGGCGTAAAGAAGCCCTGAAAAGACAGCCAATTTTAAGTGTCTTGTGTTCTGTACACCTTCTAGGTAACATGAATGTTTGTGCTGGATACAAGCCTAAAGCTGAAGGTTCTAGCTCACACAACAGCATTGAGGAATAAAGGCCTGGGATTGGCTTCCATAGTGATTGTAGCCAAGAAAACACCACACAGGGGCTCTATAATACTTGCCTCGAGTCCACTCAGAAGCAGTGGCTTCTGGTTTGGTTTATACATGATAATCTCTTATGGGAACAGCGTCATACTGTTCACCAGAGAGCTCTGGTGGTCTAGTCCATAGGGACTAACCCAAAGGCCAAACCTCACTGGTAGATAGTTCAAATCCACCAGCAGCTCCAAGAGAGAAAGATGGACAATATCCTCCCAACCCTGCAATTAACATGGAAACCCGGCGGGGGAGGGAGGTGTCAGCTATCAGTTGGTTTCAACTTAATGGGAATGAGTGAGTTTTAACCACCAGACAAAAGATTTCAGTACATTATAGGTGAACGTGTTATGTTGTTGCTGTTGTTGTGAGGTCCTTTGAGTTGTCCCCTAGCCCACGGTGACTCCATACAACAAAATTAAACTCTCCCCAGTCCTACGCCAGCCTCGTGGACATGGCTGTGTTGAGTTCATTGTTCTGACTGCTGTGTCAATTCACCTGAAAGTGCTTTCTCTCTTTCACACACCTTCCAATTTCCAAGTGGTGTGTCTTTCCTAGGAACGAGTCCCTCCTGATGACTTGTCCAAAGTAGGTAAAATGAACTCTTATTATTGTCACTTGTAAGGAACATTTTGACTGAACTCTTCCAAAACATATTTACTCATTCTTCTGGTAGTTTTTGGAACAGTTAAAATTCTTTGCCAAAACTGTAATTCAAAAGGCATCAGTTTTTCTCCTGTCTTCCTTATTCATTGTCCGACTTTCACAGGCATATGAAACATTTCACAAAATCTCATAGCTTGGGGAAGATGCACTTAAACCTCAAGGTGCTGTCTTTGCTTTTCAACACTTCAAAGAAACCTTTTCAGCAAGATTTGCCAATGCAAGAAATTATTAACTTTCTTAACTGCTGCTTCCATGAGTGTTGACCGTGGATTCAAGTAAAAAGGAAATCTTTGACAACTTCAACCTTTTCTCCGTTTATCGAGATGATGCTTCTTGGCCCAGTTGTGAGGACTTGTTTTCTGTATGTTGTAGTGTAATCCTTCATCTTTAAGTACGTCAAGTCCTCTTCACCTTCAGCCAGCAAGACTGTGCCATTGGCATATGGCAGGTTGTTAATGAGCCTCCCTCCAATCTTAATGCTGGGCTTTATTTCATATTTTTTTTTTTGGCTTCCCCAATTATTTGCGCAGCATACAGATGAACAGGTACAGGGAGAGGACGGCACACCTCTCCTCGTTTTACACCAGACTGTGTACTTTGTCCAGTCTGACCAATTATACCTTGGTGTCTATACGGGTTCCATGCGAGCACAGTTGCTCTGGAATTCCCACTCTTTGCCATGTTATCCGTAAGTTACTATGATCCACAGAGTTGAATGCCTTTGGACAGTCAATAAAAAACGCCAGTGTGTCAGTGTGCTGGCTTCCATGCTGCTGTGATGCAGAGAGCTTGGCCATTGTTATTTTAAACACCAGCAAGGTCCCCCAAGGTGAATGGGTCTCAGTAGAGCTTCCAAGCTAAGACTAGGTAGAAGAACATGCCAAGCTACTACTGGGGGCAGGGGGAGAGTTGAAACACTCTCTAAGACCTAAGAACACTATCTTCAACTCTTCTATGTCCTCGAGATTGTCCCCTGCTATAAACGTGACCTCAAGCCATTCTTGTCACAATCAGGGGACATTTTTACCAAATCTAAACCAATAATAAACTTTGGTTAAACTTAGAAACCCACCTGACCAATTTATGGTGGGTCATAAACCTCAGAAAATGTGGAGAATGACTTCACAGCAAATATTTAAACTCAACAACAAACTACAGGCAAGTCATTCTGTGGGACCCGTTTAATAGTGAGCGGGAATGTTGACATTGGCCTTATAAAGGAAGACGAAGGCAAGTCACCTGTGGCAAATTTCCCTCCCAAATAAATGACTTAATGTTTAAAGTGGCGGGGGGTGGGGGAAGCAAAACAAAACTAAGGATAGGAACTTACGTATAGTTCTTAATAGTTTTCAAACACTTTACTTTGGGGGGCTGCTAATGAAAGGTCAGCAGTTCAAATCTGCCAGGCACTCCTTGAGAGGAAGAAGCGGTGATCCGCCTGTTAACGTGGACAGCCATGGAAACTGAGGGGAAGGACCCCACAAGCCACGGTGGACTTGAGGGTGAGGGCTTAGATTTGGGAATCCTCTTTGCACTGAAACTCCAGGCACAGAAGCAGGCAACAGATTGTTTTGTGTTGATCTGAACCCCCAGCACCTAGGTCAATACCAGACTCAGCTTCAGGGCCTTGGTGGCATTGTGGTTAAGCATTTAAAATTCTAACTGAAAGGCCAGCTGTGAACCCACCAGCCGCTCAGAGGAAGAAGGATGGTGCCAGTCTATCTCCTTAAGGATGACCATCTTGGGACTCCCACAGGAGGACTGATGTGCTCTGTCTTGCCATGTCACTATGAATCCTAATTGACTATGTGGCAATGGGCAATGTCTTACTCTGTACAGAAGCAGACAGCCACATCTTTCTTCTATGCCGTAATTAGCTAGCGGATTCAAACCACCAGTATTTTGGTTAGGAGAGAAATGTTTAAACACTGTGTCACCAGGTCTCCTCAAACTCACACTTGCAGCTCAAAAAAAATGTTCATTGAATGAAGGGTAGTGGTGGGTATAGAGTGCAGGGGCACTAAGCCACTGTTTTTTCCTTCTTGAACATCTGAGAAAAAATATCACAGAAGCTGCACTGCAATCCCAGAGGTACACAGTTCAAATCCACCAGATGCTTGCTACAGAAGGAGGGGCAATCTCTTCCTGTACCAGTCAGATCTGATTTGATGGTACACACATAAAAAATAATAAAATTTAAAAAATATCACAGAAGCACTGATGTTGTCAAGCGCTGTTGAGTGAAGTGTGACTCCTACCACAGAGTCTGGACAACAACAGAGCTGAGACTTGGCCTCTCCTGTGCCATCGTTATGACCGCTGCCACTTGTGCTTGTCGTTAGATGCGTGTCAGCCTGGCTCCTGAAGGTCTCCTTTTCCTCTGACCTTCACCTTTCCCAGCATCATGCCTTCTTTTCCCACTAAGTTGGGTGGAGGGAAAAAGTGGATCATCAGACACAGTGGATACTGCAATTAATAGTATAAAACAAAACATGGATATGCGATTGATTAAAAAAATAAATATGCTTTGTAAGCTTTCATGTACCATGGACTGCCAGGAAAACAAACAGATTCATCTTGGAGAGGATTAAACCAAGCTACTCCTTGGAGGCAAGGATTCTGGGGCTTCGTCTGACATACTTTGGACATGTTGCCAGGAGGGACGGGTCCTTGGAGAGGGACATCATGCTTGGGAGGGTGGAAAGACAGCGCAGGAGGGGAAGACCCTCTATGAGATGGATTGATTCGGTGACTGGGGTAATCGGGATGGGTGTGTCAGAGGCAGTGCGGTTGGCGCAGGATAGAGCAGGGTTTAGGGCTGTTGTGCACAGGGTCGCTATGAGTCACAAACAACTCGACAGTACATAACAACAACAACAACAACAACAACAATAATAATAATAATATTAGGAAAAATAAAGTAGCCACCAGCTTAACCACAGGTGAAGTGGAAACAGCAGGTACCTGTTGTGGCTGTGGACCATCGAGTGGGAACTGATGCAGAGCTGACCTTCTGTGGGTTTTCAGAGGCAGTTAATCTCATGGGAGGAGACTGCCCATCCTTCTCCCATGGGGCAGCTGGTGGACACGAACCTCGTGCCTTCAGGATTGCAGCACATATTTTACTTGTGTAAGAAAACAAACCAAAAAACCCCCATTACTCAATGTGACCCTGATTTTTCTACTTTAAGAGATCTCGAGAGCTCTTCCACTGCAATCTCTGTAGCTGCTCCTGCACGCGACAGACTTGGCTGCCTGAACATCGAGGGGGCTGTACTGGATCGATTTATTTCTGTAGAAAGTGACTGCATTGTTGTTAGGTGCCTTTGATTCAACTACAAGTCATGGTTACTCTGTGAACAACAGGTCTGAACCTTGCCCTCTTCCGCGTCGTTCTCACTGCCTCTAATATGATCGAGCCCGCTGTTACAGTCCCTATATTAATCCATCGTGCTAAGGAGCTCTGTCTCTCTCTGATCCTCCACCTCTCCAACCATGATGCCCTTTTCCAAGGACTGACCTCCTGACAACATGTCCGAAGGAGAGGAGATGAAGTTTCTCCCTCCTTGACTCTCAGGAACACCCTGGTTGCATTTCTTCCAAGACAGACGTGGGGGGTACATAAGAAGTTCCACTAAATCCATTTCGTTCTCCTTCTACAAATGTCATACATGTCAGAGTGGCAGAAACAAGACATTGGAAACAAGAGCTCTGAACATCGAATATTGACCCTGAAGACATTATTTCCTAATGAAACCATAAAAGTCAGGTTTTATCAACTGTTTGCAATGCAAATTCAGGATTTCATCACAGAAGGTTTGTGCTTTGCTTACATGTTTTTAAAAGAACACACAATCCCAATAAAGACGTTTGTAAATCCATAAAGCTCTTCCCCTGTTTATTTTCTACTGTGATATGAAACATGAAACCAGATATGAAAATTCCTTTCCAAAGTAGCAAATACAAATTCTAACAGGTATCCAGAGTCAAGTGAACATGAATCAATTCAAAAGTATCCTTAGAAATATTACGTTAAGTGGAAAATCGAGTCACTGTTATCTTTTTTCAAAGTATGTTTCCTTTGCACCAAACCACAAACTGAACCATTTTGTCCCAGAGCAGAGAGTTTATGGTCGTTAGGTATTTGTTAAAAGTTGAACTTCCAAGAACTAAAGGAAATCAGAAAGAAGCACCTTAAACCTGAGAGATACGGCTCTTTGGAACAGGCTACCAGGTGAGTAACACATGTTTAAATTAGAACATGACGTAATGAAGTTAAAGCTGTTGATGATGTAATCCAAAAAAGAGGATGATGATGGCACTGGAAAAGAATTGTTTAAGTTGATGTGAACTGCTAAACTAAAGAGTGCAATCATACAAATATTTTTAAACAGTTCTCCAAGATTAATATCCAAGTATGATCATATTATTTGAAATACATTCTATTCTATGCAAATGTATGGGATTGTTATTGTGATACCAAAATACATTTTAAAAGAATCGGTGTACTCCCACTACACCAACCGCCACCCGGCTGACGCTGCCTTACAGTGACCCTTCCCTGTCTTTCTGAGGCTGTAAATCTTTATGTGAGACCACTCTTCTTCATCTCTAGGAGCATCAAGTAGATTCAAACTGATAAACTTTCAGTTTGCAGCCTGATATATTACTACTACTCTAGCACCAGGGTTGTTCTTACGTTTGAGTAGCTCCAGGCAAAGATGTCAAGCTGAAGGCATGTGTTAATGCAGGGCGCCCTGAAGCTAGTTGTAACCTCCTGTTTTCAACTGTACAAATTATTGGACTGAGAGAAAAAGAAAATCAAAACACTCCAACACGGAAAACAAAACTTCTCATGATTTAAAAAAAGAGGAACCCTGTTAGGAGCCTGTTCTGACTCGATGGCAATGAGGTTTGGGTTTAGCTTTTTCATTGCTGTTTTGGGTTTTTATCAAAACCCTGCAGGCTTTTGAATTCTACATTTTCACATGCTAAGTATTATAAAATACCTCCTAGAGTCTGGAGCAACATCCTATGTTTAAACTCTCTCAGGTTTCTTCCAGTGAACTTAATGCACAGCCATACGAACCAGGACAGAGAAACCGTCAGCCGGTATCAATCTCAGGCAGATTTTGCCACCCAATCGACAAGAACACCAAATTCCCAACTTAGTCCCAAACTTTCCAGGCCTGTGACATCTCTTGATGGGGACGCTCCTTTCCTGACACTACAAATACCAATACCTCTCTACAATTTTGCTCTTACTCTGCACTTCAGCTAGCTGCGTGAGGAGTCAAATCTCACAATAAAAGGGACCCCTGAAATTGGCTCAGGTGTCTGAGGACCCCGTTTTCTCTGGGAAACCCTGAAGAATGGACATGAAAATAACTAGATATTATCTTGGACTAGACCTTAATATAGACCAGCAGAAACTGCCCCAAATTGGAGGAAATATTGAGGAAAGCCTAAGATTGAGCAAATTCTGTATCTGAATGGAACTGCTTTGGGTAGATGAAGAATACAACCATTATTCTATTGCTGCATCTGTTCTCTGTGACTCAACATAATTAGTGAACTCAGTCAAGTCTCTGCAGATCCTCCACTGGCATTCCAAGGCTGCCCATCTTTCCAAGAGGCCCGTCCTTCTCCCAAAGAGCTGCTGGTGGAGTCCAACTCATGGTCTTTTGGTTAGTAGATCAATGTATAACTCAGTAGTCCACTAGGGCACCACAGCTTGTGAACTAGCACTGTGTAAATCTGGAACACTCATGAAATCATGAGTTAGCTGCCCGTCAACACTAGCAAGGCCGTTTCACTCAACCTGTATCTGTTTCTTCTCCATTGATCAGTGTAAAATACACTACTCCGTGGAGGACAGGCCTAGAGATCCAATCCAGAAGGATACAGCTGTGAAAACCCTACAGAGCCGTTAAATATGTTGTTTTTACAAAAAAGTTCCTTCAAAAGCAGAGGTCTTTTTTCATCAAGGTGAACTGGAAGATTCTACAATTTATGCAAATAAAGGGAGGTGCTGCAAATTTATGCAAATAAAGGGAGCTAGCTCTCTGGTGGCCTCATGGTAAGGAGCTGTTCTGCCCACCCAAAGGCGTGTGAGTTCACAGGGGAGAGACGGACCCTCTCCTCTGGTGCGATTTACTGCCTCGGAAAACGTGGAGGGTCAACTACATGTCAGTTCTGCCTCGATGGCACATAACCACCTCCTTAAATCAGGATGCTTACAATGAACAGAGGGTTCTGGTGGCTTAGTGGTAAAGAACTGTACTGCTGATCCAAAAGGAAGTGGTTTGAATCCACCAGCTGCTTTGCAGAAAGAAGCTATCAGTTCTCGTGTGATTTACTAGCTGTGAAAACTTGGTTTTGGGTCAGCTATGAGTTGGTGTCGACTCTTCAACACAATAATGAATAGGATGAAGTAGGTAGTCTTGGCTGAAACTCAACACACTGTGAATACCTTTAACAGATGTGGTCACAGGATCTGGAACAGGCTCTGGGGCAGCACAGGGCGTCCCAGGGCTACCGTTAAGAGTGATGAGCTCGTTCCTGAACGAGTGGAGCGAGGATAATGTCTGCTGAGCCCGACAGAGCGGTAAAGGAGCGGGGTTCTTGTTCTATTTTAAAAATAAGATCATTTTCTATTCAAAGTCGGCCTTGCTTTATCTTTTTTCATTGAGTAAAATTTAAGTCTACCATCTTTGGCTTATGCCCCTCACCGACCACTGGGCGTCCTGTGGTGGTCTGCACATTGCTGTGATGCTGCAGCCTGAGTCATGCCATTCCAAATACTCACCATGATACAGCAGAGATTCCAAGGAAGACCCACTACGAAGAAAGATTTGGTGATCTGCTTCAATAAATAGTAACTGACCAGTGAAAACCCACGGACTAGCAGTCCAACACTGATCCAGGGCTGAAGACGAGCGTCTCAGGTTGGAAGTACTTGGAATATGGCAGGAAGAGCCGACTTCTCAAGGCAGATATTGGCTATAAAGATAGATGAGAGCTTTGAGAGCCTTCGCTTGTTGCTGTGAAACAATTCAAAATGAGAAGAGCTGCTAAACCCCTCAGTAATTAGAACACAGAATGCACAAGTATGAAATCCAGGAAACGGGGACGTTATCAGATGAAGAAGAATGATCGGGAGCTGCCGTGAACTGGTGATGGCGGTCTGTGCTGGACGATCTCTTGCTCTATGCTGCAGGGATGACAAGCAAAGAGGAACGGCACTGCATTCACCGCCAAAGAGAACATGTCAAGGCCAATTCGGAGACACAGTGCTGTCACTGGCAGGATGATACCTACACGTGTACACGGAAGACCAGTTCACGTGCAAGAACTCAAGTGTGTGCACAAGTCACTAATACCAAAGATGAGAAATCGAGACTTTTTAATTTTTATTTTTTTTAAGCAGCATCTCCAGTCCCCAAATTGGTCAAACCTGCAATCAGGATGCAATGGTAATTACCGGTGCGTGGAATGTGACAGGTGAGAACTTCATCTCACATACATGTTGGATATGTTACTGGGGGGGGTGGGGGCAGACCCTGGAGAAGGACATCATATTCAGTAAAACGTAAGTCTGACAATAAAGAGGAAAGCCCTTGACAGAATGGAACGCACAGCGGGTGGACCAGTGAGCTCTGGTGGCAGGGCAGCGGTCCCGGGGTGGTGGTCCCTAGCATAGCCCAGTGCCGGACCGTGCTCCACTGTTAGGTATTCAGTCTCTGGAAGTGCCTCAATGGCACGTACCTCCACCCACCATTTCTGGCCTTTCCTGAAAGCTAAGCAGATGCTATGACAAAAACTGCATGCCGTTTTTTACAGTTTTTCAGCTGTTTTAATTAATTCATTTAAAAAGTCAAAAAAATTTAGCTTTTCCTTTCTTTTTTTGTACAAAAATATCACAGCAGGCTGAGCAGAACCAGAAAGGGAAAGGACGACATAAGAAGATGACACGCTCGTGGGCCAGCGAACTTCAGGTCATCATGGATTTTGAGGAAATTGTAAACTTTTAAGCTTCTAAGGTTTTATTTCTCTTTAGAAAACAGTTGAGAAGGCTGCCTCTCCCAGGAATGAAAATGAAAAGTTCCCCACGCATTCGTGTCTAAGGAAGACAGGCAAGCACTGTTTTTCCTCTTGGAAAATGTTTCTCTATTGAACTCCACCACCCTGCCTTCCTCGGCTTCCGCTCTCCTATCCCCCAAGGCTTTGTGGGATCACACAGAGAGAGGAAGACCAACGTCCGGCAGCAGCCGCAAGGATGGTCGTGTGGGGGACACGGTGTCGGGGGCATCCCCAAACGCTCTGACTCTCTGGTCAAGCTCATCCTGAATAAAGGACATTGATCTGGGAAGAAGGGATGGGGGTGCCTGGGAACCCTTGGATTGCCTCTCACGGAAGGTTCGAGAAGCCCTCCCCACCCTTGATGTGTCGGCAAACACACTGCTGGACCCAATCACGTCAGGAAAGAATGAGAATAAATACAAAAGCATCTCCCTCCTCGCCCTGAGCTGCTGCCCTCTGCCCTGATTACACACTACTGTCCCCAGCCCACCACCTCGCTGCCTAGGGGCCCCGAGAGCCAGTGGCCACCCGGCCTGTGTTTGCATAGTATTAATGTCTTCTAGAGCCAAGCTCACATCCTGCACATGCAGCCCCGTTTCTGAGGAAGATTGGTCCTGTCTCCCGCATCCAGATACAGTCGGCAAGGCCCGCAGATGGAAACTGCGCCTGTCCCTAGCTGGCTGTCCACGTCACTGAGAAGTGGTCCTTTGCTGAGGGATGTGGGTCAGGCCGTCTTGTCGGCCACCTTGGCCTTTGCTCTCTGCATCATGCAGCGCCGGATGATGCTGTCGAAGCTGCCCAGGTAGAACAAGGCGATTATGCGGAAGAGGCCCATGGTCACCACCTGCAAGACAGGTAAGACTCAAGCTCAGGCAGAGGCTCCGGACAGTCCACTCTGGGCCTCAGGGTACGCGTCTCCACTAACAGGTCTCCCCTACTCTTTTTTTAGCTTTTCTCCAATAGTCTTTCTCTATCTCCATTGCCCACCGAGTTGGAACCAACTCTCAGCTGACTCTCCAGTGCGTTTACAGGGAATAGAAATCACCCTGAAGGCGACTGTCTATCTTTCTCCACAACAGCTGGTGGATTCGAACCATCTGTCTTTGGGCTGCAGTACAACTCTCAACATGCTACTAGATCTCACACACAAAAAAACAAAACAAAACAAAAACCCAAACAAAAAACCCCCTTTAGAAAATATGTTTATTATATTTTGTGTATCAAAATAAACCATGTATTGCATTAGGTAAATCTGCTATCAAGGACCTCTTTAAAATACTAAGCAGCAAGGATGTCAGCATAAAGACTAAGGTGCACCCGACACAACCCATGGTATTTTCACTTGCTTCCTATTTATCTGAAAGTTGGACAAGGAATAAGGAAGACTGAATAATTGATGCCTCTGAATTGTGGCATTGGTGAGGAGTACTGAATATCCTGTGAACTAGCAAAAGAACAAATAAAAATGACTCGGAAAAAGTGCAATCAGAATGCTCTCCACAAAGGCAAGGACAGCAAGACTTTGTATTCTACGCGTTGGGCATGTTCTTGGGAGGGGTCAGTCTCTGCAAAAGGACTTTGTGTTTACAAGGTGAGGGACATGAGCAAGAGGAAGACCCTGAAAAAGGTGAACACAGGGACTACAGCAATGGACTTGAGCATGGTGAAGATCGTGAGGGTGGTATATGAGAGTCATTAAGAGTCAATTAGACAGCACACAGCAGCAACAAATAACGCTTTGTTGAGGTGAAGAATTTTTGGAAATGATCTTTTGGTAAAGAGTCTCTCAGACACGCCTCACGGCATGCCCAAGTCTAACAGAAACTCCTCCATGTGAGTAATCGGATATGTCAACACAGTGCTGCCGCACCCGCCCCAATCAAAGATTGCTTCGATCAAGAAATTCAAATTAGGAAAAGGACAAAGTAGTCATTTTAAAGTTAGGACAGCAAGGAAAGAGCCATTCCTACCTTCCAAATAAACAAGCTACAAAAAAAGGCTTTTTTTGCCTAAAGAATTTTGTTCTGAGCTCAAAAGTCAGACCCCGGATGGCGAATGATCCCAATACCCAACATATAAAACTTCTTCCCCATCTAAAGTCTCTCAGTTCTGTCTTTCACTCATTTTCTATTTCTTTATCTTGGTAAGAGAAAGATAAAAAAAGTTTACCCTCAAATTTAAATTCTTTGCAACCTCACATAAAATTGCTAAGTCTTTGCTCATTGGAGCTTAATGAGAGACAGTGTTGTTTGTCTGTCTACCCGTCAGCCTGTCTGTTTAGGAAGAATTTACCTGCTGGAGGCCTTCAGTGATGGAGGTGACGGGGGCCATCCCACAGGTCAGGGACGAGAGCATGTACCCATCCGCGCCAATGGTGCTGTTAAAATTTCCTTGCTGGAAGAGAACCAAGAGGAAAGAGGGCACTGTAGTGATATTAGTGACAGAGAAGGGAAAGGGCCCGACAGGGCAGAAGCCGCAACGTGAGCCCGCTCACTCCTGGTGGGACAGGAGGTCCTGGTAGACCAGCCAGAGTGGGCACACCGGCAGTCCTTCCTGGAAACATGAACCGAGACCTTTCAGGGGTCTGTGGAGATAAAGCCATTTGTCCAAGCCCCTCACTGCCTTCTTCACAGCAGCACTGTCCACACTGATGGCCAACAAGCAGCGGCCCTCGTGCTCAGCATAACACCCATGCCGCAACACACAAACACACAAGCCAAACCAAAGTGGAAAAGCCTCCAAACAATACAAATGTCAGCACTGCTTCCAGCACCTTTGTTGAGACAATAAAAGCCACCATTCATTCGGAGCTCAGCCCTTGAGGCCAAGGCTCCGTGGGACCAAATGACAAGCACGTGTATGCAGGACACTTGGCCGAGGGCTGTTCTGAGGGGCAAGTGACTCTGAACATGGCACCCGGGCAGCTGATGTGGGCGCGGGTTGACCGTGGTGGTCACCTCCTGGGGTTCCATCTTGCATGAAAGGACTGTGTATGGATGTGCCACCAACACTCGTACCCAGGAATCTGCAGACATTCTGTAGAAAATGAATAATCCTTCCCTGTCACTTCAAGGCAGGCAGCTGATGGCATCTGTGGTCAATGATCAAATCAGAGCTTCCGCGCCACAATCAAAACTCATGAAAACTCGCAATTCCCACCCTGAGTTTTCCAGCTGCCCAGCAAGTACTCATGTGACAGGCTCAGTGGTAACGTTCAGGAATGTGACTTTTTCTTCCCCCCTAACTAGTGAACACATATTTTCCAAATGATACATATTGTCACAAAATCAGGTAAATATCCAATCAGAGTGCAGGACAGGCTGATGGATTCGAAAATGAGGGAGAAGACGACGTTCATTCCCAGGATTTCCCACTCCATTTGTTGCGTTTTGCACTACATCAAAATGAATACCCTTGGGAAACAATCCTCCCTTTGCCAAGTTTAAGGAACTCTGATGGTGGGTCCGTAGGGAGCGGCGCTGCTAACACGAAGGTCACACCTCTCCAGCAGCTCGAATCCACCCGCAGCTCTGCAGGAGAAGGAAGTGCAACCTCCTTCAAGTTAATTTACAACCTTGGAAAACCCACCGGAGGGTCAGCTGTAAGTTGATTCTCACTTGAGGAGAGTACGTGTTAAGAGTTTCCCCCCAAGTATGTAAGATGCCATGGTGGCCTCGTAAACAGTGTGCTGAGCTGCTAACTCAAAGTCTGGCAGTTCAAACTCACCAACTGCTCTGAGGCAGATAGATGGGCTATCTCATCATGTACGGACTGCAGCCTGAGAAACCGGACGGAAGGTCGCTGTGGGCTGGTATTGCCCTAGGTTCTTCTAACTACACATCCCTGTCGCGTCAGATTTTTGTCATGCCCTTAAATCCACACATTACAAGAGACGGAGTGGAGCATCAGCAGAGGGAACCCAGCTGTGTTTCAGCAGTGTGGACAGGAGAGAACGGTCAAAGTGTAAAGCAATGCCACCTCCTCCATACAATTGCTTCGAGAAATCAGTATTTTTTAATATGAACACTATTTTCATAGTGCAATACAAAAACATAAGGAGCTTATTATTCTTTGAATAAATTCACATATAATTTTAAAATTACAGTTTTCCAATGTACTAGACACCAACTCCTTGCTACTGAATTGAAATTGGCTCATAGCTCAGCCTCCAGCAGGTTTTCAGAGGCTATAAACTGCACAGGAAGAAACTACCCATCTTTTTCCTACATCGGAGCAAGTGGATTCAAACTGCCTGCCTTTGGGTTGGCAGCTTAACTCCCTATCCACAAGACTCTGGGTTCATTATCATGGTGCTGGTGGTGTTATGGACGGTTGAGTCAGAACTGACTCATAGCTGACCTTCTGGTGAGTTTTCAGAGGCTGTAAACCACATGTGACATGAATCCCCATCTTTCTCCTGTGACACCATATTAGTATGTTTGTTGTTGTTATGTGCCGTCGAGTCATTTGTGACTCAGCGACCCTATGTACAATAGCCCTAAACTCTGCTCTGTCCTGTGCCAATCGCACTGCCTCTGAAACACCCATCCCGATTACCCCAGTCACTGAATCAATCCACCTCATAGAGGGTCTTCCCCTCCTGCGCTGTCCCTCCACTCTACCAAGAATGATGTCTCTCTCCAAGGACGGTCCCTCCTTACAACATGTCCAAAGTATGTCAGACGACGCCCCAGAATCCTTGTCTCCAAGGAGCAGCCCAGTTTAACCCTTTCCAGGATGAATCTGTTTGTTTTCCTAGCAGTCCATGGAGCACACGGGAACCAAAATATGACTTTGAGTCTATCCCACCTGAATTTCAGAACCATCTCAGGAACAGGTTTGAGGCCTTGAACACCAATGAGCGAAGACCAGATGAGCTGTGGGAGGATATCAAGGGTGTCTCCAAAAAGAGTGCAAATGGTCATTGCAAAGATCAAAGAGGAAGAGAAGACCAAAATGGATGTCAGAAGAGACTCTGAATATTGCACTGGAGCGCGGAGAAGCCAAAGTACAAAGAAGAATTCAAGATACTAAAGAGTTGAATAAAAGATTTCAAAAAGCAGCACGGGATGACAAAGCAAAATATAATGAAATGTGCAAGGAGTTGGAGTCAGAAAATCAAAAGGGCTGAACTCGCTCAGCATTTCTTAAGCTCAGGGAACTGAAGAACAAATTCAAACCTTGAGCTGTTATAATCAAGGATGCTTTGGATAGAATATTAAATGATCCAGGAAGTATTAAAAGAAGATGGAAAGAATATATGGAGTCACTGTATCAGAAGGAATTGGCAGACACAGAAGAATTTCATGAAACAACATATGAGCAAGAGCCTATGGTGATGAAGGAAGAAGTTCAAGCTGCTTTGAAGGAAATAGCAAAAAATAAGACCCCAGGAATAGATGGTATCCCAACTGAGATATTTCAGCTAATAGATGCTGCCCTGGATGTGCTCACCAAGTTGTGCCAAGAAATCTGGAGAACAATCTTATTAGTATAGTCCATCTAAATAAAGGGTCTCTGGGTTCGATAATTTTTAAAAAAATATAATGCAGTCCTGAGACAAAAAAAGTCTCAAACTTGGACTCAGTGAGTCCTGATAACACGTTGAACGTGCTCAGCTGGCAATCAAAAGGGTGGAGGTTGGGGCTCGCCCGGAAGCTTCTCAGCAGAACGACCTGGTGACCCACTTCTATAAGGCAGCCATTCGAAAACCCTGTGCACACAGGTCTGTTCTCACACGAGGAGTCAGAATCAGCTTGAGGGCAGCACTGTCTCAGCGGGGTCTGCGGCTTCTGCACTGGAGTCTGCGGCTTCTCCAACAGGGTCTGTAGTTTTTTTTAATTTGACTTAGTGAAGCCCAAGGTGACAACAGTGACGTCCCAATGAGGCTGTCAAGTGGCGCATCGGTTCGCCTGACAGCAGTGTGAGTCTGAGAAGTACGGAACTGTCGCACGAATGCAAGTATCTCTGCGTGTCAAAAAACATGCTTTTCTAAATAAGGACACCCAAACACAACTAAAAAAAAAAACACCAAAAATAAAGATAAGAACACCTAGTTTGACAACATCATTTTGATTCAAAGCAAACTTGGGAGCCCAGAAAACCTGTAGGTGGCTATGCTGACATGCCCGCTGGCCTGGCTGTACTTTCAATGACCACTGGGAGATGGGACTGGGCACCTGGAAGGGGAACAGAAAGTCCTCCTGAACGCCCACCGGAATAACGTGGACGGGAAACTTGATCCTGGCGTTAGGAGGTCTAAGAAGATGGTCGAGTTGAGCTGGGCAGGACTTGGCGATTCCTGCTTATTCTGACTGAAAACAAGCGCACATGGTACATGTCTTGATCCTAAGGCTGGCAGTTTGACCCTGCCCAGAAGTGCCTTGGAAGAAAGGCCTGGTCATCTACTTCTGAACTGAGGAGTTGGGATCATCTAATGGCTGAAAGCTCTGCAGGAAATAAAGAAAGAGGTAACCTGGTATGGAGTATTTACATGTCACAGAAACACTTCAATTAAAAGCAAGCAAAACACAAAACCTGAATTCCCAGGTAGGTTACACAGCTAAAATGATTCTCAAGTTAAAATACAAAATATGTTACTAGAAAAAAAAAATGTTACTAGTCTTCAGATGTCTAGTCACCAACATTTAATCAATTAGAGTGTGCCACTATTGGCTAAAATGAACCTGTCAGAAAATTACCATAATTATTAAGGCTTTTTAATGAAGGAAGTGAAGACGGCTTGGACTTACTATGGCGTCTCTGACGATCTGTTTGGCCACCTGCTCTGGTCTGCAGAGGGATGTGGTCTCTGAAATAAGCTGGGTCTCTAAAGGCTGAAAGTAGAAAGAAAAAGAAAAATGTCGACATCAACACCACTACTGCTGTTACATAAACATCCATCACTCTCGGTCCAGTGGAACCCTCCAGTCGTCCACAAAGCGGAAATGCCCGTAAGGTTTTCAATGTTGTAACTCAGAAGCAGAACAACTCATTTTCCTCCTCAGGAGTGGCTGAGAGGTTCAAACTTCTTTTTTTTTTCCCCTTTATTATTATTTTTGTGTGCGTGTACCGTCAAATCAGATCTGACTGGTACAGGAGGATATTGCGCCTCCTTCTCCGGCACAGCATCTGGTGGATTCGAACTGTGTTCCTCTGGGATTGCAGTGCAGCTTCTTGCCAGTAGGCCACCAGAGCTCCCCAGAGAGGTTCAAACTTCTGATCTCTGGGTTATCAGTCAGCTGCTGCGTCACAGACTAGTGTGTCACCACCTCTCCTCCAATTTGTTGACACGTGGTTTTCTGCCATTAAGTAGGTTCTTAGGTTTTACCCTAAGGTCCACCTGGATTCAAATAGGTATTGACCAGGTTAAGCGCAAACCAAAATGTAGTCCACTGTTACTAAGTTGGTTCCAGCTCAAGGTAAGGATAAAGCAGAACTGCCCCAAAGTGCTTCCAAGCCTGCAGAGAGGAAGCTGCTTCTGAAGTGTTAACCGGTCCCTTAACTTGGTTCTGTGAGAGTCCCAGGTTGGTGCAAATGGTTAATGTGCTCACTTGGCTGTTTACTGCAGGTTTATTCACAAGAGCAAAGAGATGGAGACAACACACATTCCCATGAATGGACGAATGGGTAAAGACGCTGGGGTGTGTTCACAGAAAGGAGCAGACACAAAGTAACATTGAAGAATGATGGCCTAGTGGGTGAGGAGTTTGACTGGCAATCCAAAGGCAGGCTGTTCAAATCCACCAGCTGGTCTGTGGAAGAAAAGTGGAAACTATCCTCCTGCAAGATTTATAGCCTCTGAAAATCCACTGGAGGGTCAACTATGAGTCAGATTGGATTTGATGGTCCACAACTACAAAGAATGATAAAAGATTCAAGAAACTGCATAACGTGGAGGAATCTAGAGAGTTTTATGCTGAGTCACATAACTCAGTTACCAAAGGTCAAGGAGTGAGAGCACGGCTGTAAAATCAAAGGAGTGACACACAGAGCCACGTTTCGGATGGTTACTCTCCAATCTGCAGCTTCTAGTGACATACACTTCAACTTTCAACTAATTAAGAGAAAGTACAATTCAACAGCCCATTTCTCAGTCCCATCAACTGCATTTCAAGTGTTTCCTCACCACAAAATGCCTGTCACGTTGGGACATCTCCATTCCTGTAGAGTTGGGCTGAACAATGCTTCAAGGGGTCAGAGAGGAGCGTGGAGACCTGACTAACACTTTACTTGGATCACGGTTACATGGGAGGATCACAGCTCATGGGACTAAGAGCAGAAGCGGGCTCACCACACGTAGTCTACTATGACTGGAATGGGAGGGAGAGTGATTAAAAACAAGGCTGGTGCCGGATGTGTCCTGAGGGCAGGGCTGATGGTTTGCAGCTCAACCACACGTGGGTGTGAGAGGAGGATTCCCGTGTGGGACACGGCGGGGAGGGGGAAGGCGTGCGAGGCAGGAAGATGGAAAACAATGAGGTTCAGAAGGACAAGTTTAGAGTTTGAAATATTGAGTGTAAGGTTGCAAACTGAACGGGTCTCTAAATTGATAATGATGTGCTGTTCTGACTGAATGATTAGTTCCCTTTAAATGTTACGCTGAGAACGTCCATCCTTGAGCCCCAGGGAATGATGCCCAGCACGGCGCCTGGTTCCACTGTGAGGTTCGTATCCATCTACAAAGTGGAACTCGGCTGCCTGGGTACTTTGATAAAGATGCACCCTGTGTTTAAGGGGACGGGGCTGGGGGTCCCTGGAGAAGCTCGGCAGACGCTCTGCAGCACTGCTCACAGGCTGTGATCACACAGGTGGCGATGATGTGGACTGTAGTGATGAGGCAGGAAGTGGAGTTGGGGTGACAGCACTCGGACATCCCGCTGGACAGGGCACACAGGAAGGCTTACCTTCGTCTTGTTCTCCTCCACCAGCCCAGGGGTGTCTGTGTCGGGTGGGTAGGCCACGGTCACGTACACGTTATATGGCTTCACCTGCATTTATGAACACGTGCACTTTCAGTCATTGAAGGATTCTCCCAAACATCAGGGCTCACGTTCTTCAATAGGACCATGACCTGCCAGGTGAGAAGCCCCTTCCAACTGGGAAGACCCCTCACCCAGAGGTGAGACCAGTCAGGGGAAACCCACCAGAAGCGTGCGCCTGGTCCCACCTGGGGACACCCGGGCCCTACTGGCAGCACCTCTGCCCTGCTCCCTGGTTCTCCACTGCCCCCCTGTAGCGGGCCATGCACTCAGCTCACTTGCTCATCCACTATGCCCACCAGTCAGTCCACACATGCCCGAGCCTGGGACCTGGACAGCCGCAGTGCTGACCGCCCACCCGGCTGCCTCTCCACTGTGTTCCCTCTTTGCTGCTGGCTCCCTCTGTCCCCGAGAGAACAAGGGGACAGCGGGCACACGGCAGAGGCAGGAAGGTGGGTTGTGACCTATAGAGGGTGGTCAGTAGGGGGACAAATGATCATTCTGAGATCTAAATCCTGTACACAGGCCCTGACGGTGAAGAACTCAACATGCTCACTGCTAACTGAAAGGACAGCAGTTCAAGACCATGAGCTGCTCTGCTGGAGAGAGATGCACCAGACTGTCTTCATTAAGATTTACCACGCTGGAACGTTCTGGAGCTCGGGAGACCCCGGGAGCTGTTCTTTTCTGTCCTAAGGGCTCACTAGGAGTGGGCCCCAGTGGAGGGCGGTAGCTCCATTTCTCCCTTATCTTATGACTTGTGGCCCAGTGTCCCCAGAAAGCCCAGCTCTTCAATTTGTAGAATGGGCTGTGGGGCTTAGAGGGCCTGTGTGCAGGACACGCTGGCCAGTGTCCGGCTACGGCTGAGGCTGTGGGGCTCCATCTCCGCTGGCTCCAGTCCTGAGTCCCCCAGTGTGCTCGTATATAAAGCCACTCCACAAAACGGACAGGGCACATCGCTCCAGGGTTGAGCCCATGGACAGTGGGGGCCCAGACCACACAGCTGATAAACACGCCCACTGCCACGCGCTGCTGAGACCTCCTGCGGCCTTGCTGTGTGTTGACCAGAGGAAGCCACCCAAAAGTGCCGGGTGTCAGCACAGGCGATCTGACAATCAGCTGGCTGCTTGGTTAAGGCTGGTTCCCATGGCTTATCTGCCCCCAAACCGGCGAGTCACTGCTGCTCAGGTGACTTTGACTCACAGTGACCCCACGGGACACCGCAGGGCTGCCCCCCAGCGCTTCCTGGCTGTCAATCTTTACAGAAGCCGACACACCACCTCATCGTCCTCCCACGGAGCTGCCGGGGATCAGAACAGTCGACCTTTCAGTTAGTCATCAAACCCTCAATCACTGCACTCCCAGGGCTCCTTCTTTTGGCCTTTGCACCCCTAAATAAAGGCTGGGACACCTGGACAAATATAAAAACTGCATCTCACAGCAGTACATTTTCAAATGCATGGCTGTGGTTCTTTCTGTTCAGAACAGTTCTTCTATGAGGTTAGATCTAAGAGGTGTTTAAGGTAACAAGTCAGGCTAGTAACTAAAAGCTAGGCGAACTGAATCCACCGGCTACTCTCTGGGAGACAGATGGGCAGTCTCCTCCTGTAAAGACAGAGAGCCCTAAACCCTGAGGGAGGGTCACCATGAATTAGAACTGACTGGTGGGCAGTGGGTCTTTAATGGGGAGGCCACCAGGTCACTTGGGCCGGAGAACACCAGAGGTCAGCTGGTCAGTCCCTCCCCAGGTGCTGGCGACCTCTCTACAAATCTCAGGCCCAGACTCTCCTGGCCCATGGTGCCCACCTCTGATGCCTACATTCTCCACCACCTCAGCCTACCCATCCGTCCAGTGCACGACACAGAATGATGACTGTGCAGCCACCACGCTCAGCGCAAAGAACTGACGGGAACAAAGCAGGGGATTCCCTGCCCTCACGGAGTGGACAGTCTCCTGAAACGCTGGTCAGGGATTTACCGAAAGCTACGTGAGTTACATTCCCTCTGCCAAGACTTCCATCACAAAGCGGTGCTGCTGAGCTCAACCCAGCCCGGGTGGTCTTTCTCCTAGGACAGCACACAGCTGCTATCCCTTAGAGAAGATTTTCTTATCCCAAAGACAACCGTGCGGCCCAGGAAATCCGCTCTGCGCAGTTCACACACAATTCTAAACACCAAGTGGTTATTATCAAAGGGGGTTTCCAAAGTGAGAATTGCAAAAGAAATACTGGCATGCCTGTCTGCAATTTCCCCAGCTGTCCTTGCCCAGCTGGCTGGACCCACTCTGAGGATCTCTATAAAGAGTGTTAAATAAACTGAAGACAATGGCAGTTGGAGACTGGTTCCTTTGATGTGAGAGCACACAGGCCATCACTTCCTAAGTGACCACTGTGTCACTGTGAACCTCATCGCTGACAGAGCTGATGGCACTGCAGTGCCCTTACAACACTGAGGAAGTGTGGAGCTGCCAAGCTCCAATGTCACTTCTAAGATCTTCTAAATCAAGGGATGGCAAACTACGGCCCAATAGGCAAATCTGGCCTGCAGCCTGTTTTTTTAAATAAAGTTTTATTTATACATAGACACACTTGTTGGCTTACACGTTAACTGGGGCTGTTTTCATGCTAGTGCAGCAGATCTGGGTAGCTGCAAGATACCATCCATCCCTCAGAAGTGAAAATATTTACTCTCTGCCCAACTAGTCCCAATGGCCAAACTTGGGAACAAGCTAATGTCCACTAACAGGTGAGTGGAAAAAGGACAAAGACAACAGGCTACTCGGTCACAATGGGCAGTGAAACTCTGAGAACAATTTTTGACAAGGATGAAGCTGTGTAAAGCATTTCGCACCAGGACAAACAGCCTATGGTCTCGCTCACATAATCCTGGCACATTGTAGAAACCAAAGGAGCTCTGTGGTCCAGTGGATAAGGAGATGTGCTGATATCCCTAAGGCAGGTGGTTCGAATCCACAAGCTGTTCCAAGGAAGAAAGACGGGCCACCTCCTCCCATGTGGTTCATTTTCACCATCAGATACTTGACTGAAGTGTGTCTAAACATGGCTGAACTGAGAGGAACACAGAGAGAAACAAAGAGAAGGTCACCTCCATCTGCAGCGCTTCGGCCAGTCCTCTCAAGGCGAACTTGGACGAGGAGTAGGCCGTGAAGCCAAACAAGCCGAGCTGTCCAGCCTGGGAGGACACAAAGACGATCCTGCCCACGCGCCGCTCCTTCATGGTGGTGATGACCGCGCGGCTGGCGTACACGCTGCCCAGGTAGTTGACGCTCATGAGCCTCTGTGGGGACAAAGGGAACGGCAGTGAGCGGGGCCTGGCTGCGGGGGATGCGTTGAGTGAATGGACAATGGACACCTCTCCAAACGCGGCGCACCATCAGCGCCTCCCATGCTGCCGGCAACAGGAGCCCGCACTGGGCACATCCCACGAAGCCAACGCTCATGCAGTGGGCTGATTAATGCCACCCACCCCCATCCTCCAATCCGTAGCTACTGAGCCTCAGAACGTGACTGTGTCTTTACAGGTGGAATTGGTGGAGGACCGAGCTGAGATCATACAGAAGTACACCTAACATCAGGGACTGGGGTCCTCATGGGAGAAGAAACAGACAGGCAGACAGACAGATGTCACAGAGACCTGAACCAGGCAGCCTTGATTCACTGTGCTTTCACAAACTGGTTGACTGTGGCAACCCAGCGTCAAGCAAGATTATCAAAGCCATTTTCACAACAGCTGGTGACCACTTAAGTGTCAATAAAGAAATCTAACCTCACAGCATCTTGAACTTCTTCCTAACACTCTGGCACACTGAACAGCTCACACTGTAGCATAAAAACTGCTTTTTGTTCACTGGAATCCAAAGTTCACAAGAGTACACAGCAGTTTCCACCTTACTACAGTGGCTGGAACTGGCTGTACAAGGTCCCTAGGTCACCTGCACAGGGAGGAGGGCGCGTGATGACGGAGTCAGCAGACCTTATTTTCCTGCCCATTGCCACATCCCAGGTCCCAGCAAATGCGTGACACACTGGAGTGTGTGGGTGGGAGAGCTAACAGCGGATGGAGACGAAGGCTGATCAAATATCACCCCGGGCTAAATGCTATGCACAGATCCATTAGTAACTCTCACAGCTGGTGATCTGCAGATCCATTTCACAGAGAGGGAAGCTGAGGCTGTGAACTGCCCAAGACCACACAGCTGGGGAGTGGTCAGAGATGTGACCTTAGATCTGAGACGTGAAACTTGACCAGTCTGATGCCAGAGTCCACCTTTTGTCCACTGCACTTGGCTTCAGGGACCAACAGTCAGGGAGATCCAAGTGTGAAAAAGATGCTGGCAGGTAGGGCAGGGGCGATGGGGAGTAATTGGGATTTTTTAAAAAAGGAAAAGGCAAAGGGTGAAAGGAAGAAAGTGCAGTGTAAACGGAGACCGAACATTGACATCAAAAGGAGTTTCTCCTAAATCGGCCACACAGGGCACTTTGTGTTTCACACAGGGCACTCAGTGCTTCGCACACTTCCTTGCTCCACCCTCCAGCTCTTGCCTCCTCCCACCTGTTTCCCACCCTCGCCCTGCTGCGCCTGCTGGCATCACACCCTGGTCCTGTGACTCCTGCTTCAGGTCAGACACCTACACCAAGCCCTGGCTCAGATACAACGTGTTCATCAGACCCAGAGGGAAACCACCTTCCCACAGAGCCCCATGACCTCTGTCTCCCCGAGGCCGCCTTTACAGCAGGCACTCATTCACTACAACTGTGTCAGGAGTCCAGGGCACAGTGGTTCAAGGTCAGCATTCTCCGAAGATGTTTATCAAGTAGGTTAACACGAGAGGACGTGGGGTCCTAACCCTGTAGGACTGCTGTCCATTGAAAGAGAAGACACAGGGACAGAGAGACAGAGGACTGATGGCCATGGAAGATCTATCTAGAAGTTAGCACCACAGACTGTCAAAGCACCAGAAGCTGGGTGGGTGGTGTGGGCCATTTCTCCGCTGCCTGGACTTGGACTCGAAGCCTCCAGAACAGTGAGAACTCATCGCTGGTCTTAGGAGGCACCCAGCTTGCGGCACTTGGCTACAGCAGCGCTGGGAGAGAACACAGAATGCGAAACCCAGGGACGCATGAGGGCTCAGCAGAGCACTGAGAGAGACTGTGGGTGGACAGGCTACTGAAAACGGCTCACACGGCAACGATTTCAAACCAAATGCCCCTTTCTTTAGGGCTAACGTGATTTATAACCGGAGAGATTCAGAGGCAAAGCTGCCTAAAAAATATGAACATCCATAATATTTGTTTTCATGTTTGAGAACCTTAGAGAATTTGCCTTGAACTTCCCATTGTCTCATACTGATGGTGGTGGGGGTAGAGGCCTGAGCTGGTCATCTCCTAGTGACCCCATCAGGACGAAAGTGTCCTCATCGTCACCGCACTGAAGAACACTGTGGCCGTGACTGTGTCTATCCTTCATGTCCTCCTCTGTATCTCTGACCCTCTGCTTTTCCAAACACGATGTCCTTCTCCAGGGACTGGCCACTAGGACTCAGAGTACTGCCACTTCACATGAAAACCCAACCTCTCTTACAAAATACTCCTCTGTATATATTTCCTTAGGGCATTATCACAGCCATCTCCCTGAGATTAGAGGCTTCGTTCTCATTTCACAGAGGAAGGAACTGAGGCCCAGAGACTTGCTAATGGTTAGCTAGCCAAGGTCCCAAGAGCAGCCTTGTCCAGTCTTCCTGCAGTCGTCCGACGCTTCCATCAACATCTAAATGCACTGCATCTGTTTCCATCTTATTCTACCTTCCAATATGGGCTAAGTGAGCACACATTTTTACTTACTTCAAAACTACTAACTTCCAGCTCTTCAAATTTCCCTGAAATCGCCTTCCCTGCACAGTTCACGAGCATGTCCACCGGACCCAGTTTCTCCTGAGCCTGAAGAGGTTATGTCCACGCCAACAGCAAGACAGAGAAGAGAAAAAACACTTAGTAGAAAAATCAAGGAAAATAGGAACAATTGTGACAAGAATACGGAGGATTCAGCCGCAAGTCCCCAGGACGAAGGCTGGAACCCGTCAAAGTGCATGTGAATGAACTCCAACCAGCTTCTTACTTGTTTGATCACATTCTCTACTTGGCTGTAGTCTTGAGAAACATCGACAGAAATGCAAAGCACCACCTGTTAATTAAAGAAAGGAAAATGGTCACGGTCTCTCAAACGATTCTTGTGAGATAAAGGCAGCTCTTGCCAACAGGCGCAAGCTCAAGTCAGACCATAGCGTTTGTGATGGAAAGCTGCTGACTGTGTCATTGCTAATGCTTCATTTCCTTGGCAATCTGCACAGTAAAGATTCTCAAAAGTAGGTTTTGATAGAAAAATCCTCCTCTTGAAATGCCACCAAGTTGCAGTCACAGAAAGCAGGTCAGAGGTTTACCAGCAGCCAGGAGTGGCGGGAAGGATGGACTGCAGGTGGCCATGGGGAATTCAGCATCATGAAAATGTGTGTCTTTCGACTACAGGGTTGTTGCACAAGTGTATACCCAAAGCCAACCCAAAGGAGCCAAGCCCTCTGCCACGGAGTCAGTCGGACCCATGCTACTTGCAGGGCTTGATGAACTGCTCCGTAAGGTTTCGGGAGCTGCTACCCGTAGGAAGGCAGATTGCCATACAACTTCCAAGGAGCAGATCGTAGGCTCAAACCACTGACCTTTAGGTTAGTAACCGAGCACTTAACCATGGCACTGCCAGGTCTCCTCCAGTGTATGTCCGGCCCAAAAGCCATCAAATTACATGTTTGAAAGGAGAACAGAATACGACATCTGAATATTATCTCAGTAAGGATGTTAAAAAAGAACAATAAACATAATTTTTTAAAGTAAAATGGTTTATTTAAAATCGTTTTCATTCTAGGGTATTTTGGTTATTACAAGAGTCCACAATTAAGATTGCATAGTGGAGTGTACTTGGGGTGGTGGGAGGGGTGCAGGGGGATTGTGTACCAGGGATGGAGTTTTTCTTTTACTTTTCAAAGAGAGGAGCGAACTGGGGGGGGGGGGGGGGGGGGGAAGGCTGGGCAGGGAGAAAAGTGCAACAATGAATGAATGGAAATCCAAAATCTCTGTAAATGTTCATTAAAATTATTAAAATAAAATCTAAAAAAAATTGTTTTCATTCACTCATATGGTCATTTAATTATGAACATGAGGTCAAGTTTTTCACTTACATGGTAAATAGTAAAAGGATTCCCCAGGGCACGAGTAAAGTTGGAAGAAGGGAGGGAGGGTGGCTTGGAGTCTTTTTTCTTGAATGTAATTTCTTTTCGTTGCTGTTCAGAGTATGTGTTGCCAAAAAATGCACCAACTCAATAATCTCTAAGTTGTAATTCGGTGGAGGTGATCAGAGTCCTCAGACTGTGCAGACCTCAGCCTCACTTCCCACGTTGCTTCCCCTATAAACTCACTATCCTCAGGTTCTCCAACCATTCGGGTTGCTGCTGTCAAATCGAGATCTCAAAGGGACAGACCAGGTGGGAGTATAATGCTCAAGGGAGGTTTTCACCAGTCAAGCTAAATCACTGTCTGGGTTTAAGAAGACTCCAGGGAATATTTTTGGAAGGTCTCACTCGTTCTGGAGAGGATTCATTCAGACTCAGAGGTTCCAGAATGTCTAGATTCCAAGAGACTTTAAATTTCGTTCTACCTACTAAGCCTTTAAAGAAACCACCCACCCACCTTACCTTAAGCAGGATCATGGCTGTGTCTGACCTGCTAGGGTATAATATCAATCAAGCACGAGCTTAAGTAAACAATACTTAATCCCAAAGTCCTCCGAGGCACATCCATGCTCAGTGGCTGAGCCAGGCTCCAGTGGGCCACGGACTTCAACTTCCAGGCCAGAAGTTGCCATGGGACATCCAACTTCAAGGCCAGCAGTCAGTATTGACCTCGAGGAGCTAACCTGGCTCCAAGACCAATGTGATTCAATCACAGACTCCTGACTCCAGAACTAAGCAGCAACTCACAGCTTCTCTAGAAAAATGTTTCCTCAGCAGAGGCGTGGGGCCCTCCCCACACATACCCAACCAATGCTCAAGGTCTAAGTATGGAGTCATGATGGAGAACCACGCAGCCTGTGAAAACAATGGCACCTAGCCTCAGAGTGGGCCAAGGAAGAGTATCCCTTAACGGTGAACAATGGACCATAAAGATACGTGTGGCTTGAATGTTCAGTTACTTACTGAAGAGAAGGTGGTTTAAAGGCACCAGGCACCCTGAGCGGGAGGATGAGGCAGCCTGTCTGTGTAAAGATTAGTCTTTGAAACCCTGAGGCAGTGCTTCTCTGTCCTACAGGTCACTGTGGGTTGGAACTGACTTGATTAACATTTTGCCGCAAACGACAGCTAAATGTTTCTAAGCACGGTCGTCTATTTACGGCAACGTGTTAATAGACCTAGCTACCTATATATGATAGATAGATAGATAGATAGATAGATAGATAGATAGATAGATAGACAGACAGACAGACAGACAGATAGGCTAGACAGCCAGCCAGACGGTCTATGTGTATGTATTAATACACTCACTCCTATATTGTTGTTGTTTACTGGTGAACTGGAACCGACTGATAGATGGCCTTCCAGAGGCTGTCCATCTTTCTCCATGGTGCAGCTGCTGGATTCAAACCATGTGCCTTTGGGTTGCCAGAGCAACCACAGTGTAGGCATACAGACTAACAGGTACATGTAAGTGAACACGCATGTAGCAAGATCGATGAATTCTGACAGTAATACCGAATAAAGACATGGAGCTGCAAGAGAATCCAGGATGCTGCAACAGTCTCCAGATGCGGCAGACTGGCAACTGCCTGGGCCTGGAGTGGGCGGGAAGGAACGGAGGTCACTGACCAGGGTATGAAACTTCTCGCTGGGGTGACGGGAAACGTTCCAGAGACGACCGGGATGATGTTTGCACAGCTCGGTGAATGCAATAAAAGCCAATGAATTGTACACTTTAAATCTTATCTACCCTCTGTTGTAAGGTATATGAACGATATCTCAATAAACCGTCATGATGTAAGAATGACGTCATCAAGCTCACAGGAAGGATGCCGTGTGAGGCCCAGCACTGCAGAGGGAGGTCCCTGTGCCCAAAGGGGGAGGGGGAGCAAACCCAGGCCCACAGACAGCAGGCTGAAGTCACACAGAGAGCAGGGCGAAGGGTGAGGCTGAGGGGGTCCTGGGGGTTGCCCAGCCCTCAAAGACCTTCTTTCTCAAGCTGGATGGTGATATGTGGCTGATTTCCTACACTTTACATTGATGGATGCACACACACACATAACATACACAAACAGAGGAATTCTGTTGGCACACTGTATTATGTGTTACAGGCTGATAACTGAAAGGTTGGTGGTTCAAATCTGCCAGCTGCTCCAAGAGGAAAAAAGAGGCAATTGCCTTGGGCGATAAAACCAGAGAGGGGGCTGTTCGGAGCAAGAATTTACTCAACCGGAGCTCGTTCTGGTTTATTGGGGGCGGGTGTGTGTCTGTGTGCGTGTGCGCACAGAAAGGCACTGTAGTTTAGTACACACACATCCATTTTATTTTCATAGTCTATTTAAGTAACTGGAGTACAATTTCCCTGTAGAACATCCTGTTACCTGATGGTCTGTATGTGCTGAGTCTACACACCTGTGCGCCTGTTAACACCCCCAGTTTCCAGACAATTCAAATACTCCCCCCTCCTCAGAAGCAGTCTTCCCATCATGCCCGTTACTGAGGAGAACCCTAGACATTTTCCTCAAACTCGTTACAGCTCAAAGTGTTCCCCTTTTCCTGCAAACTGAGGGGTGACCAGTACAGGACAGTGTCTCACCTGCTTGTCGTTAATCGAGTGCTTTTCGATTTCTTTCTTGGCCTGCAGCAGCTTCTCCTGAAAGTGAGAAAACCATTAGTCCTGGGACTGCTTGTGTGTCTATCTGCTCTATCAAAGGAGAGGAAAAGCAAGCCTTTGCCCGAGTATCTGCTCCATTCTAGAGGACACTTTGCCCGAGTATTTGCTCCATTCTAGAGGTCACTCTGCGTGGCATAGGCTGGACCAGTCCACAAATGGAGAGGAAAGCATGTAAACCTAGGAATGGAGGGGACAGTGAAGTGGACTCAGCAGTCTCCCCCCAAAACTCATGTACATTGGGCCCTTTGGAGTCAACAGGGGATTAATTCAGGATGGAGAGGGGATAATGAGAAGGAGGGTGCGAAGTCAGGGGCATGTCCTTCCTCCCGAAGGCGGAAGAGGTCATAAAGGGCATGGGGGAGATGACCCCGTGTGACGACTGGGAGTTAGGCTGCCTGGTGCTGACCACATACACCCCCAGACATCTGAACAATGGGGCCCTGCTTCCTTTTCATCTCTTTTATAGCGAATAATAAGGAGCCCCGGTGATGCGGTGGTTTAAGCACCCTGCTGCTGAACGTTGATGGTTGGAAGAAAGACACGTGGGCGTCTATGTCCATAAAGATTACGGCCTCATAACCCAGCGAGGCACCTCCACTCTGACCTGTAAGGTCCCCCCCAAGTCAAGATCAACCTAGCAGCACTGGGGTTTTGTTTTTGGGGTGCCAAATATCAGTGTCACTGAAACCTCACAAAATGCCATCAGATTAAACTTGGGTTTTCATTCATGCTGTGAGATGTGGTCCAGTCCACTCTGACTCACAGCATCCTCTGAACAACACATCGATATCTTGCCCTACCCTGCACCTTCCTCACGACCAGCCTGCCCGAGCCCATGGTGAGCCACTGGTCAAGACTCGTTAAGGTCTTCCTGCTTCTCCAGCCCTGCACCTGTCCAGCACGATGACTGCCCCTGACAACACGCTCAGCCTGTACAAGGTGATCTTTCACCATTCTTGCTCTAAGGAACACTCTTCGTTCATGTAAAGCGGTTTAAATTCATGTAACGGGTTTAAACATCAAAGAAAACTCACTGCTAGAAAAGTAAAGGTATTAAGAAAAAGACAAGAGAATAAATGTTACCTAACACCATTTTCTAAAGAAGTTATGACCATGCATGTTTAACTCTGTCACTATGTCAGCACCGTCCCCACCTCGCGCCGCTGCCATGCCTACTGGTCCTGTCCAGGAGTCCATCCCGAGCCTGAGGGACTACCCTCCACTGTCCTCCTTTGAAGCAGATAACGTCTCCCTTGTCTCCCTCACCATTCCTTTCATTGATTCAGTTACCAAATATTTTCTCCGAGCACCTGGGAGATGCCAAGTCACTACTCATCTGCCAGAGTACTGTGGGGGCTCACATGTCTCTGTCACACTGGAAGTTATGCCCCTGGCATTTCAACGGCCAGCAGGTCCCCCAGGATGGACAGGTCTCCGCTGGCTCAGCACGAGGGCCACGGAGTGGACTGGCAGGCGCGACAATGCTCCCTCTGGAACAGCTCACGTGATGGCACGTGATAACGGTGTGCTCGTGGGAAGAGTGGTGTGGCTCTGGGAATCTACAGCAGCAGTGAGAATATCAACAGAACCAGAAACCCGCTCTCACCTGACCCAGAAAACCATCCTCCTTTTGCTGAACTTCCTGGGAAAAGAGATCCCCTGTGGTGCTTGGATTTCACTTGCAACCTGTACTGTGTCTTAAGTCAAAGACACCCACATGTCCCAGGTCCTGGATCCCTCTGTCCTTGCCCTCTCTGCCCATCACTGCCCCAGCCACTGCACAAGTGAACAGTCAGCACAGACCACATGTCATGGTCTCTCTGTCTCTGATGTCAACGACACTCCCTAATCCAGGTCATCCCACCTTAACCACAGCTTCTACTTGCCTTTGTGGTCAATGTTAGGTGCCGTCAAGTCGAGTACAGACTCACAGCGACCCTATGAACAGCCAACCTGAACCCTGTTCTTCAGGATTGTGCAACTTTGCCCTCAACTTTGCACTGAGTCAGTTCTAACTCACAGCGACCCACAGACAGAGCAAAACTGCCCTCGAGGGTGTCCAAGGCCATAAACATTTACAGGTATGAACAGCTTCATCCTTCTTCCTGGGGAAGCTGGTGGGTTTGAACTGCCGACCTTTAGGTTAACAGCGCAAGACTTAGCACAGCAGGCCTCCTTTCCTTCCACTATATAAACAAAAGAACACACACACACACACACACACACACACACACACACACACAGAGCTACAGAGTCAATACCAGCTGACAGCTGCACTCCTCTGGGTTTCTGACACCATTAACCTTTATGAGAGGAGATGGTCATCTTTCTCCTAAGGAGCACCGGGTGGATTCGAACTCCTGACCTTTAAGTTAGCAAGCTGACACATAACACACTATGTCACCAGAGTTCTATGTCCTCACAATAACTAAATACGAACTGAGGACGCACCTACAAACGCCACTGAAGGATGGATGGACACAGAGAGGAGTGGATGAACTCAGAACCTGGGACCACATGTCTACACTGTAGGGACCTGAATGAACCCAGGGCAAGCTGCATGGACTTCAACTATGAAACCCTTGCCCTGAGCACAGGAGCCATGGTCAGGAGTCACAGACTGGGGCGTTGAGTTGTTTCCCGCAGGGAGAGAACAGAGGCCCCTCAGAAATGCCTCTTCGACCAGTTTCTAGTCCAGGTGTCAGCTCTCAGTCAGCCTTACCTCGTTGCGTGCAACCAGCGTGATGAACGCTCCCTGTTTGAAACACTCGATAGCGATGCACTTCCCGATGCCACTGGAGCCTCCCGTCACCTGGGAAGAGGATCAGAAACCTCAGCACCCAAGACACTCCCCGTGCAGATAACACATGACGCAGTGTTCTCTACTTGGATGCCATTCAAACCTGCAAGCGGTGCAGTGGAAGCGAAGGCCTGACAAGCTGCGGCCATAAAGACGACAGTGCAGCAACCCCTGAGAAGTCAGCCATCTACTCGCCAACCCACAGGCGAGCCTGGAGCCGAATCAACTCAGAGGGAGAGACCTTGATGGTTTTAAAACGAGCTCTAAAACACACTCAACACACTGTTACTATGTGTCAGATTTAACACACTTTGTTACTATCTGTCAGATTCACTCCCCCACCTTTACAGTTACCCTATAGGACAGAAGTAGCTTTGAAGCAGGAGTGGCATCCACTTCCACAACAGCTTGCCTGTGGAAACCCTATGAACCTGGAGAAAGGACAAAAGTTATACAGGAAATGTCCAGGACTTTCATTCATAGGGTCGCTATGAGTCACAGGATGAGTCACAGGCGACTCGATGGCACATAGCAACCACCTCCACCACGTATGCAAGGATAGCTGTCCAAGTGGTCAGAAGGTTCACTGAGTATATCTAAATGGCCACTTAGTCTAGAACATATAATCGCATGAAAGCTTAGGAGAGCATTTTACTTCCCAGTGGTCTTCCTATCACACCATGTGTAGCTCATCTTGCTGGCCACTTGTCAGCGCCTGCTTCCTCCACCCACAGGCCCTTTGTGGGGTACACACCCCCTCTTTCATCCAGCTGCTGCCATCGAGTCTCGGCTCTGACATCAGCGCCGACTCCATCCGAGCACAGGCAGGCCAGCCCTTTGTTCCCGTCAGCACTGCATCCTTTTCTTCTCTATGATGTTGGCTTATCCAGTCATTTACTCATTTATTATCCCATTTATTCAGACAGTTGTTCCATTCACAGCCACTCTCCTATCACCACCCCACAGGCTCCCTACTGACAGCCGGCTCCGGTGGCCGAGAGTGGGTAAGGAGCTGCGCTGCAAGCCCAAAGACAAGTGGTTCGAATTAACCAGTTGCCTCACGGGAGAAAGATAAGACGGGTGATTTACAGCCTCTGAAAACCTGCAAGAAGGTTGGCTGTGAATCAGGTTCAACCTGATAGCAATGAGTTGCGTTTAAAGTCCTTACCTATCACATTTACGTTTCACGTCAGGCTGTTAAGCCAAAATGTCAGCTGTTCCAATCCACCCTCTGCAGGGGGATGACAGGCAATCTTCTCCAGCTCTGGACATCTGATGGAGGGACGCCACGAAACACAGTGGGTTTCATTTTGTCCTGGACATTCTACACACTGAGCACAGTGCCTGGCACATGGGAAATAGGAAATACTGAGCTTAAAACATATGGAACAGTATCTTTCTTGTTCGTGCCTCGATATAAATGTTCTATCATATGGAACTGTGTCCTCCTTTAAAAAAAATTGCACAATGTATTATGTGGAAAACAACAAGGCGTCAGGACATTCTAATAAATAATAAAACAAAACATACTTAAATTGACTGCTGTCAAATCAGAACTGATCCATAACTGACTTCTCAAGGTTAAATCACACCAGAGGAGACTGCCCATCTTTCTCTCAAGGAACCCCTGGTGGCTCTGAATGACAGAGAGGCACAGCCCCTGGATCTGCAGTGAAACTCCCAAAGGACTACGCTGTCAGAACTCCTACATTTTATAGTAAAATCTCAGACTCACTGCCGTCTAGTCCGAGCCAAATCATTAATCCCTTCCACTGCGTTTGAGAGGCTGTAAACTGCCCAGGACATTACTCGGACTTTGGGTTAGCAGAGCAATGCCCTACAGACTGCACCACCAGAGCTCACAGTGCATTAGTTATATCCAAACAGAGATCATCACCCACTTCTGGAATTTCTGGAAGTTTACTGCTAAATGCAAATAATGCGGCAGTGACCGTGCTGGACCGCAGCCCAGCCTCAGGTCAGCATTAATGCCCCACACGGATGAATCTTTCTCCTAGGCACCCCTACCTCTCATTAGCTTCAAGTCCCCAGCTCTGAAGCAATCATTTTGGTGGACACCAACCTGTTAACTACAGAGGGTTACCAGGAAAACAGATCTTGTCACTTAAGCCAGCTGGTGCACCTGGGGGAAATCTCTGGTACCAGTTTGGATTATCTCTTGCATTCTTTTTGTTTATTCTTGTTCACCAGATATTCTAGTTACACAACAGGTAGCTCTTTCCGTCTCCCTGCTACAGATAAGAACTAATGCAGAGCTGACCCCTAGCGGGTTTTCTGAGGCTGTAAATCGCACAGAAGCCTGCCCATCTTTCTTCTGGGGAGTCTCTGGTGGGTGTGAACTCCAGAGGGCCACTGCCCTTTGGGTTGGCAGTGCTACTTCCTAGAGACAATACCATCAGAGGCCCCAAAGTTCCTTCTGGATGATGCTTCTCCTGCTGTTAAGCTTCCCTCTACCCCACCTCCCCCACTCACCTGCATTCTCAAATCTTTCAGAGTCCTATTCAAATGCCCCTCCTCCATGATGGCTTCCTGGATTCCGGCACCTCTTCCTGTCCTTTATCTATCACCTTCTACCTGTTGTTATTGTTGTTATGTGCCATCCAGTTGCCTGCGAATCATAGCAACCCTGAGCACAACAACCCTGAACTCTGCTATATCCTGTGAGAATCTTACTGACTGACACACCTACCCCCAATACCCCAGTCACTGAATCAATCCACCTCATCAAGGGTCTGCCTCTCCTGCACTGTCCCTCTCCAAGGACTGATCTCTCCTTGCAAAGTGTCCAAAGTATGTCAGACGAAGCTTCAGAATCCTTGCCCCCAAAGGGCAGCCTGAACTCTCTCTCTAGGACAAACCTGTTTGTTCTCCTAGCGGTTCATGGTATATTCAGTATTATGCTCCAGCACCACAGTTCGAAGGCATGAATTCTCCTTCCATCATTCCTAGTCATTGTCTTAGTCATTTCTGATGCACAGCAAGTAAATGCAAAGACTATGACCTGGATCAGGCACACCTCAGTCTCCAGACAGACATCATTGCTCTTCAGCACTTTGGAGAGGTCCCTTGCAGCAGACTTTCTCAACGCAATTCATCTTTTAATTTCCTGCCTACTGGGTGTTGATTGTGTAGCCAAGCAAACTGAAACTATCAACAATTTCAATCTCTTCATCATCTATCATAATGCTGCCAACTGACCCAGTGGTGAAAATCTTTGCTTTCTTGATGTTGAGTTTCAATCCATATTTAATGCTGCAGTTCTTGACCTTCTGCAGTAAGCACTCAGATCCTCCTCGGTTTCAGCAAGTAGCAGTCTACCTCCAATCCTGATGCCTCATTTGTCCTCATAGAGCCCAGCCTCCCGGATAATTTATTCTGCATATAGGTTGAAAAGGTATGCAGATAGGGCACATAACTGGCATATACCCTTCCCAATTTTGAACCATTCAGTGTTTTCTTGCTCTGTTCTGACCTTCTACCCACACAATTATTTAAGTCTTAGCTCCCTTATCAGATTAGAAGTTCCTTAAGGACAAGGACCAAGTCCAAGTTTTGTCACACCCGTCCACCACCAGACTGCATAAGCCGCTGTCTGGATTCAGACTGGCCTAAGGTACAAAGTCTCTGAAAAATACAACCCCCAAACACCTTGGAGGGAAAGTCTTTCTCACTCAAAAGAGGCGAGGGAAGTGGGAACTGTGTGATTATGTAAGATGGTGGTAGTGGTGGTGTTGATTGCCTTCGAGTCAAGCACGGCTCATAGGGACCCTATGAACAAAAGGCCTGAAGCCCCTCTACAACTATCGACATTTATCAAAGTTCTTAGAGCTTCCAGAGGCATGTTGTTTAGGAAGTGGTCCCAGGCCTGTAAGAGTTATTGTGCAGACACTGCGATCCAGCAAATAATTGCAATAAAGAGAGTA
Source organism: Elephantulus edwardii (assembly GCF_000299155.1). NCBI lineage: Eukaryota > Metazoa > Chordata > Mammalia > Macroscelidea > Macroscelididae > Elephantulus > Elephantulus edwardii. The sequence continues at coordinate 3,666,551 of NW_006399868.1, forward strand.
CACATGTCCGTGTGTTGTTTCCCAGTTGCACTCACACTTCACTGTTATCTAGTAAGTATGCAGAAGCATGTTGGAAATGTTTGAAATAATGTGAGGATGACCAAGCGTGACTTGGAGGCAGGTGGGGGCACAAGCTGTTGGAGAAACGATGCTGACAGTCTTGGTGAAAGCAGGGTTGCCACATTTTCCATTTTTGCAGCATTTTGTTGCACTCCCTAAACCAGGCCCGCCTCTGTGGCTGCCGTCCTAGTTCCACGTGGTATATAGGTTAAGCAGCTCCGTGAAACCACCTGTCTGTCGTGAGCAGAGGCCCAGGTCCAGCGCTGACAATGGGAAGGGAGCACAGACTTCAGCTTCTGCATCCTGACTTCCAGCTGAGCCAGCTCATTCTTGGAGGGAAACTCAGGTATACTCCAATCCTCTCGGGCGGCGTTACTCTGCCAGCCATGGGAAATGGAAGGGATTCTCTCAGTGGCTGAGAAAAAGGTAAATGCACGCTGTGGGCCTGACGACTGTTCCACGGAGCCCTGACGGATACACTAGACAACTCCCTCGTGTCCTTTATGATTCCTTCTGGACCTTTCATGGTAAATAGTGTCAAAATGTTTCTACATCGCTACTCATGTCAAACCCCACACCAAAATCATTGTTATCCCGTCAGCGATCCTAGAGGCAGGGCAGAACTGCCCAACAGGGTTTTCAAGGCTGTAGACTGTGTGGTAACAGATTGTCACATCGTTCTTCCCAGGAGCAGCTGGGAGATTTGAATCACTGACATCTGGGTTAGCAGCACACTCTTAACCCACTGTACCACCAGGGCTCTTCAAACCACACCATATACTTCATACCACAAGGGCTCTTCAAACCACACCATATACTTCATAGTAAGGGCAGCAGAAGAGGTGTTTTACTGCAGGGAGATCTGCTCTCAGGCACCCATTAAAAAAAGGGGGACCTGATTCCCCAATTCTCCTCTTAGCCTGTGCCAGCTTTTAAGATGCCAGCTGATGTAAATTAAATAAGTGTGTGCCACCCAAGACGTGCTGCACACGTTACGGCTGTAATTAGGGTGACAGCACCAACGTGGAGTTAAGTGTGCACCACCCAAGACGTGCTGCACACTTTACAGCTGTAATTAGCGAGGCAGCACCAGTGTGGAGTGGGGCCAGGCAGCCGTGGCTTTGCAGGCAGCTGCTCTCAGTACCTGCCCCTCTTTCTGCAGCCACACTGCCAGGTCCAAACAAACCTTCAGGTGGTGGCACCTTGCGGCCCAGTCCCTCTTACTCAGTGCTATGAGCTGCTGCCAGGAAGGTTTCTGACACAAGGTGACCCGTGTGTTGTGGACTTTGCTTGGCTGTCACCTTTACAGAAGCTAATCTCCAAGCCTGTCTTTCATGGAGCCATGGCGTGAGTTCAAACCTTCAGTCAGCAGCCTTGCGCCCACAGGATCTGTACATTCTTTAGAGGGACACATGAAGACAAAAAGGGAGTGCTGGTGATTTAACAGTAAGAAGTTGCACTATCAACTCAAAGGCTTGTGGTTCAAATCCACCAGTTGCTTCGTGAGACAAAAATGGGTAATCTCTTCTCATGAGATTTAACATCTCTGTGAACCCACTGGAGGGTCAGTTGTGGGTAGCTTCTGACTGGATGGTACCCAACAACAACAACAACATAAGGAGCTCTGATGACAGGTCTGCAGGGAAACCACACTGCTAACCCCGGGGCCCTGCCTTGTTGGCAGCTGGAATCCACCAGTGTCTCCTGAGAGAAAGACGGGCCATCTGCTCTCATGCAACCCACAGCCTCCAAAATCCTGCTGGACGGTCAGCTGTGAGTCGCTTCTGACTCCAGAGCAAAGAGTTACGATTAACGCAAGGAGCTCCGGTTAATGTGCAACAGTTGGTACATGGGAGGAAGATGTGTCGGTTGGCTTTTGTAAAGATGCCAGCCTCGGAACTGTACGGAGCAGATTTACTCTGACCAGCTGGGCTTGATTCCACATGGGGGTGGTAGTGTGTTTAAAATCCTCCGTCTGTATCTCAGCAGACACGGTAGTAATAATTTACCTGTGAGCTACAGGCTGATGGAGTGGAAGGTCAAGAAGTGCAATGTCTTGATAACAGTGAGCCAGAAGTGTCATGAGCGCCGTGGGCTTCACCTCCCTCCAAGTCAACTACAATCTCTGGAAACACAAGTACTAAGAGAAGCCGACCTTGGAAGCTATGCTTTAGCTCAAAAAAACATGCTTTGGAGCAGTTCTCTGATGGCTATGAAATGGTCAGAATTTTGCACTGTTGTCGAATTTTAGTGCTTTTCCCCCCCAGTGTGCCTAACTACACTCTCACCTTCTTTAGAAACAGCAGCAGGAGGAAAACAGACTAAGTTTGACAAAAAGAAGTAAAAAAAGAAAATGCATTTGTCATTCACAGGCTCAGATCTGGGTTCAGAGCACGTGGAAGGAAATGACCGTCCAGCTCCGTGGTGACCCCAACTCTCCACCCCAGGAGTAGTGGTGGTGCGGGGCGTTTGGCTGCAAGCGGCCAGGCAAGAGGATTTGTGCTTTAGCTTAGTAACCCATACTCCTCACTTACAACTCCCAGCTCGCTGTTGCTGAGGCATGAGAAGTAAGCAGGAAAACCACGAGAAAGCCCTGGGTTATGCACTTGATGAGAAGTAATCTCAGAATCGTGGTCTTTGGCACATTCTTAATAGGTTCGTTCTCTCTGAGTCGGGGGCCCCCAGTATGACACACATCAAACACCCCCACGCAGTCTGCTCCCAGGGCGCGAATCCTCTCTTCGGTCACCATGCTCATCCCCGACTGGACTCAAATCACAGGACCCTGTGCCCACAGCGCGCAGGGGTCTCCAGGCTGAGCACAGCTAGGAGACTCAGCCACACGCGATGTAGACGGTATGTAGACGGGGCAGAAGCGTGCCCACCCCGCCGGCCCTGCCAGCCCGCTGGATCCAGACCACTTGCGGAGAGGTCACTTCCCAGAACCCCTCGGTGGTTCTCCATGGAACCTTCCGGCTGAGTCCGCCCCGCGCCCACCGGCTGCTGCGTCTCTCGACCTCTCTGATCTTCAGTGTTTTTGGAAAACAGACCAAAAATGACCCCTCCCGGGCTGTTCCCGGCCCGGGCTCCAGGACGAGGCCAGGGCTGCAGGTGGCTTCTCGGGCATCCTCCCGGGCCCAGCTCACAGCGTGGCGCGCCAGGGCCTCCAAGGGCCGGCTTCACCTGCTCCCCTCGGACCAGCATCCCCGGGCCGGCCTCCCTTCAGGCCAGCATCCCCGGGGCCGGCCTCCCCGCGGGCCAGCATCCCCGGGGCCGGCCTCCCCGCTCGCAGGCACTCACCACCACATGCGCCCCGGGCAGCGCGAGGGGCTTGGGGCTGATGAGCGGCGACACCATGTAGAGCAGCAGCACGAAGGCCACAAGGAAGGCGGCCGCCAGCAGCAGCATCGCGGGGCCGGGGCGGGCGGCGAGCGGGCCGCGCTGGGATCCGGCGCTGCGCGCCGCCCGGTCACGCGCAGTCTGAGCGCAACAGGAACCCGAGTGTTTGGGTTCGCGGCGCAAGGCGGGGGCGAGCGGGGCGGGGCGAGAGGCGGGGAGGAGGAGCCTCCGGCCTAAGGGGCGGGGCTTCAGTGGGCGGACGAGCGACTCACGGAAGAGAAAGAACGGCTCTTGTCTCGGGAGCGAACAGCCTGTGAAAGGGGCGGAGCCGCGGGACGCGCAGGAGGCGGACCTTCCGGGTGGCGGGATCATCCGGGAGGGGAAGTGGAAGATCCCTGGAGCAGGCAGGGCGGAGCGAGACGGGAAAGGAAGAGGAAGAGCTCGGCCAGGATAGGGATTTCCACGAGGCGGAGCGTGCGTCCAGGAAGAGAGTCTACAAATAGGGCTTCTGGCTGCGTGGCTAACCGGCGGAGGAAGAGGAGGAGCCGTGGGTTCGTCGGGAAACGGCTTCAGGGGGCGTGGCGAGTGGGCGGGGGAAGAGGTGGAGACAAATAGTAACCTGGGGGGTGGGGCGAGCATGCAGAGGAAGAGGCGGGGCCACGCGGAGCCAATCGGGAGCGGGAAGTTTGTAAGGGAAGAGGAGGAGCCACAAGCTGTCAGTGCGTCTGGACCAATCAGAGGGCGCGAAAGAGGACCGGCCGCCCTACCCCTTCTCGAAGGATTCTGCAAGAGCATCCCAACGTCAAGTCCAGGTCTATGGCCTGCTCCCTAGAAAGAATCCTACAGAGCTGCGGGCGCGGCCTAGGGAGAAGAGCAGATTGTTATCGCCTGATTGCTTCACGAGGTCACCCAGTGAGCACTGGGGACCGAGGAAGGACAGAGGAAGTGTTTAAGTGGCTGACAAGCAGTAGTGACTTTACCATCTCTGTGCCTGCATACTGCATGGAAGCCCCAAGATTAAGGTCCGAAGTTCTCGATGAAATTAATATTTTGTTAGCACACCCAGAAACATTTAGTCAGAACCCACTTTCACTTTTCAAAGGACAGGGACCTAGGGCTTGCAACTTAAAAGATCACTCGGAGAGCTGGACAGTTCCTCTGCCATCAGAGTCCATCTTCCAAACAAAAGTAGGTTCTTTTTTTGTTTCGGTTTTCTAGAAGCCGCTTTATTAAGAATAATTCACACACCAGAGTATCCATCCTTTTAAAGTGCACAGTTCAATGGCTTTTAGTAAAGTATATATGGATTTCTTGCAATCATCACAATTTAAAAAGTTCTATCACGCCAAAAGGAAACAAGGCACCCAGTTCCAGTCCAACCCATTTGCTCCTGACCGGCGCCCCCTCACCCTTTGTCAATAGCATTCCAGTAGTCACCAAATCAAGGTGACATAACCAAAACTATGTTTCTTTTAGGTTCATTTTGACAATTGTGTCAATCCATTTCATGTTGTTTTCTGAGAAAACCAGACAACCACTGTTGCTGTGTCTGTGTCCATTGTGGATACACCACATAGACAAGCCACAAAACCCAGTTGTGTGATCTATTGCCTTTTGTGTCTGACTTACTTAAATAAGTAACAAAGTTTCAGGATCCACCCAAGTTGTGAAATGTGCTTCATATTTTGTCAATTATCCCATTTCACAGACACCTCTCATTTTTCAATGTATCTGTAACTAGATAGTTTCTCCTTTTTCACTATTACGTAATGGTGTGATCAACAATCACATACCAGTTTTGGTGTGATCTTTTTAAGTACCTAGTAAGCAGTGTCTAGAGCTGTGCTGCTAGGGAAAATACAACTCTTTGAAGAACTAGGTCAATACGATGTGCCTGGAACCTAGAGAGAGGCAAGCCTGTAGATAGCAGCCCCCTGGTGCTACAGAAATTCAAAGGCAGGATGGGGATAGTTTGGGAATTCCTTCTCGAAGAGATGCTGTGGGCCATGAACTGTTTATAGCACAGGATGTGGACTGGCACAGGGAAGAGCGGGGCAGTTGGAGCTCTTGAGGTAGAAGGATGGCATGTGAAAGCTGAGACTTGGATGACAGTGTCAGTGCTGGACATCCTGTGCCACTTCATTGTGGCAATATCCTACAGCAATTTTAGGTGCATTCACTCCCAACTCTTAATGATCTAAGTTGCTGGATGGGGCTTCACTTTTGCTAATAATCATCATGTACACTCACTTTCCCTGCTCGTGGCCACAGGGAGCTCAGCCAACAGTTCTTCATGGACAGCTCTACAACCAGAGCCCCTACAGTTTTTAAAGGCACCTTGGGAATGCAGTTAAGCACCTGCTGCTGACTGGAAGGCCAATAGTCTGACCCCCACCAGCCATTCCACATGCGAGATTTGGCAGGGGGTGTCTGTCAAGACATGTTACATGCCATCAAGTTGGCATGGACTCATAGCTGAGACTCATGCTCTTAAAACTCTTGAGATGAAGCATCCCTGAGATGCTCAACAGGGTCTAGTTATTGACTTACAAAATGTCCTACCCCAAATCAAGGCCAGAGAAACAGTACATAATGTTAGGCTCCTTCGAGGAAGTTAACCTGTTGATGAAGAACATATGAATATAGCTCACTGGAGAATAAGACTCAAGTTATCAGATTCCAGGAGTCATTTTTGGACTGAACATTTTTATAATGGAGCTGTAACTAGAAGTGACATGAATGCTAAGACACAGCTCTCAAATCACGTCAGCACTGTAGCTGCATACCAGAGTCAGAACTGAGCACAGCTGACCCTCCAGGAGGTTTTCAGAGGCAGTTACATCACATGGGAGGAGACTGCCCAGTTTTCTCCCTCAGAGCAGCTGGTGACCTTGAACCATGTGTCTATGGGATTGCAGTGCAGCTTCTTACCAACAGACCACCAGAGGCATGAATGCTATGACACAGATCTCAAAGTACATGTAAACATTAAATGTGTCAGAAAAAAAAAATTTCACTTACCATCCACCTTTATATCCTATCTGCTCATGTATTTCACCAAGAGAGTAGACTGCTCTCCTTAAATTCTGGATTTCCACATCATTCTGATTAATCATTAATAGCAAGGCTGTATCATATAATTCTGAGGTTGATTAACAAAGTTCTATTTAAGAAGACTACAAAGATAGTAGTGGTGGCCTAACAATTCAGAAATTAATAGCAAAATTGACTTTTCATATGTAAACTCCTTTTTTTTATTTTTCAAGGATTTTTTAAATCAAAGTACCTTAGACAATGTATTTTCTAATATAGAGAAGGTCCCCAAATAAGCAAGCAAACACAATATATAGCCAATAGTAGGTTATACCAATTTACTTCATGAAAGGACAACATATTTTAGGCCTAGTATTTCAACAAAAACAATCTTTACAGAAAACCAAAGGCAACCATAGAGCATAATGGGCAAAATGTGCAAATATACTTTATAATGCAAGTTATTTCATAGCATTTTCAAGGTAGAACGTAGTAGTAGGGGAGGGTTCTACCTCCGTCGAGCAAACAAGTCTCCTGCAGGTACAGAGGATGCTAATGTACAAGGCACAACTTAGTGTCGATGCTCAAGTGTGTAACACTCATCTTCAGGTGACATATTTGAAGATATTAACAGGATGTCATGTTTGTATGTTATTATTTAATGAGACAGCAGCTCATTTCTAAAGCTTCATAAAGGATTACACTTAGAACGTGTGGACATGACACAATGCTCCCTGAACTTACAAGCCATCCCCTCTATAATCTGTATTTTTAAAAAATCTACATGTGTATGTATAGATATACACACACCCCACAAGCCCACATCACACACAAAAACTCCCCACAATCCAAGGAAGACCAACTCCTTATTAGCAAGGCTACCATTACAGTATTTCATGAGTGAGTTGTTTAAAAACGACATATTATTTACCAATTGTTTTGGTCAAACTTGATACAAAGACACTGTAATAGACAGTTTTGTTCTTCAAGGTAAAGACAATGCCTCGTTCAGTCTTCCCCTGAGACTGCACAGTGACAGGTGTTCAACAGGAAAGCCTGCCGCTCTTGAAGACAATGCTGAAATCCCCACACAAGGGGCAGCCCATCAGGAATCCATCAGAGCACAGCCATGTCCACTCGGTCCCGGCCCTCTGGGCTCTCCGCGGTCTTACCACTCAGTGCCCATCCCTGAGAGTCAGTAAGAGTCTGTGGGCTTTCACTTTTTAATAAAGTAAATATGCTTTACTTTGATAACAATATCGAAGAATTCCATTTCCCCACAATATAAAATAGGCCTTATTTCACTTTAAAGGGGGAGGGGGGAAGAAATGGTAAGTGCTCTTTTGTAAAGACCACCATTTATAAAAACTCTAATTCTGTGTCTCTGAATCAGTTTTAATCTGCATTTCACTGGGTCATTTTTCTCATCTGTCATCCATGTAGCAGTCGGTTCCTCAGAGCCCATTACCTGATCATTGTGTTAATAGGAGCACTTAATAGAGAATGGAGAACAATACAATAGAAAACTTAAGGGACCTTTGGAGTGAGATCTAGATATCCCTGTGGCAAAGAGAGTTTTAAAACGGGAAATCATCTGGATGCCATCCAAGAAAGGCAAAAACATTTTGACGAAAGAATACATCTGGTAAACCTCCTCCTTGTTATCTTTGGTTTAGCCTTCCTGGCCAAAATCCTCTGTAAACTTCTTCAACTTCAATAAATCATGTTCATTTACAGTGGGCTTTGTGCTAGAGAGTGACCGTAACATGTCCGACTGTCAAGGGGCAAAGAGAGAGAAGTGTTAATATTCATGAAACAAAAAGTCTGCACATTATTACAGGTAATGCAAGTATGGTTATCTAATTTTAACTAAAATTAAATATACATATTTACAGTATGCCAAAGGTCAAAGACCATAGAGATGCTTTCTTTCTAAAACCTCCTAGGTGGCTCAGCAGTTAAACACTAGGCAGCGAACTGAAAGGTTGGGTGTTCAAGCCTACCTCCTTACAACACCCTCCCTGCTCCACTGGCTTCAAGGAAGAAAGTCTTGGGGACCTGCCCCTCTAAACATCACAGTCTAAAAATCCTACAGGGCAGCAGGCCTACTCTGCCCGGAGAGACAGACTCTGTGAGTCAGGATGGATTCACAGTACCTCCCAAGAAGAGGATTCTTTCAGAAGGTTATCCTTGGTTATGTCCTGATGAAAAGCAGAAGCACAATCCTCCCTGTCTAAGAATCCAGGCCTTCCAAAACCCACTCCTGTCTATGTTCCTGACTAATTTCCTTAAGTCTTTTGCAGGGTCATTCACCAGAATGTCCTCTAGGAAAGAGCAACTAAGGAGATTTCAGAACTGTTGTTGTGTACTGTCAAGCTGGAACCAACCCGCAGCTGACCCTCCAGCAGGTTTTCAGACGTCGTTAACTGAAGTGGAGTAGACTGCCTGTCCCTCTCCCACAGAGCAGCTGGTGTATTCAAACTGTGTACCTTTGCCTTGGCAGCGAGATTCTTTACCACTAAGCTACCAGAACTCAATCCTTTAGTAAAAAGAAATTAACTACATTTTTTAACTACTTGAAATTAAATCAAGATGGTGCTATCAAGATTCATTTAAAACAACCCAACCAAATTCCAAGACCTTTGTCTTATACTGTAAGAAAAAGGAACAAAAGAAAAACTCTACATTACAGCAAATTCTTCAAAGGCACAAAGAGTATTAAATTGTTCACTGAGGACTGAATAAAAACAGATTTCCAATTAACTTCTCAAACATTATCATTAACAAACCCAAGTTTACCTTTGCACAGATCTACACACACACACGTGCATACAAACTGCCTGCCTTTGCACTAGCTTCAACTCTTTAGCCACAGGCCATTACTCCAACATAAACTATGAAAATTCAACTTCCAGTAATAAATTCTGTGGTACAGAATTTCATGTATTTTTAAAGCAGTGTATGATTTTAATTCTATAGTGTCTGGAGAATTCTGACACAGATGCATCTGAGTTAGAGAGACTCGTATGTAGGACCATCTGTTCTCATATGCATTACCGATAACAGCATTTGGCAGTGTATGACTGGCTGATGTTACCACTCTCCAACGTTCAATGTTATAACTTACTGCTGAAAACCCTGCTGGGTTTCTAAAGATCTTGGTAACAAAAGCAGTAAAAGCTGACATAAAAGCAAGAAAAGCTGACATAAAAACAAGGTATTCTACTTAGCAGAACCCATTTACAATGGAGTCAATAGAATGGACTGTGTGTAGATATTGAAAATGTAAAAATATTTGGAATTCAGGGCAAACAAAACAACTTTTCCGAAGCCTACTTTTTAGTATAACCTTAATATTGACTTATGGAGTATAAACAAGCATTTCAGATAATATACCGCTCAAATTTCAAATTTTACCATCTAGAAGAAAAACATCACTTTAAGATAAGAAACCTGTCTTGAACAGCTTTTTAATATTAAAATGTTATAAAAATATATTTTAATATAATTATATTTTATACTTTAAATTAAATACACTTATTTTTGTGAGTAAAATTACAGAAGTATGCACAATCATAGTGTTTCCAGAATAATCATAGTTATTTGTCATACTCTTTAATCTGGAAAGAGTACTTTGAAATAAAAATATTTTCATTTGGGAGATTATAAAGTATAAGACTTTGAACTTTTTTCTTAAAGGAAAATAAAGTTTCGAACCATGCAAACAACTGGCTCCAAAAGCTTATCTCCTGGGACATCCATCCACGTCATTTCAATGGCACCAGGGTCCCCCGGGGAGCAAGGCGTCAACAGGTCATCTATGATCTTGTCAGGATCTGCTCGTGAAGGCCCGCGAGCCTGGAACAAGAATCATGCCAAATATTGATCAGAGCCAATGATGATATAGGTCACTATCACAAAAGCAGACCAATCTATTAATATTTTGTTAGAACTCCTAGAAGCAGAATGGAATTTATAACCCAAACCCGGTTATCTCTGGGTGACATGATGGATTTTGGTTTTCATTCTTTTTTCTTCTTTTAAAAATTTTATTATTTTTTGTCCATGTACCATCAAATTGGTTCTGAATGGTACAGGAGGAGATTGCCCCTCCTTCTCCAGCAGAGCTTCTGGTGAATTCGAACCGTGTACCTCTGGGATTGCAGTGCAGCTTCTGGCCATTTGGCCACCAGAGCTCCTTTATTTTCATTCTTTCCTTGATGCTTATTTATGGTCTTGAAATGTTCTACAATAAATTATTGATATGCTCATAGAAGAAAATCAGTTGAAAAACAAACAAAAACCAAGCCGTTACCTATGGCCAAGACTTGTCTCCAATGCCCTACCGTGTAGTAATAAACCTGAGACACCAAAAATGGATATACCTGATAATGTTTTAACTCTCTCTTCTTCACAACTGAAAACTTCTGTGATACACTGGGGCTCTACTGTGGTATTACCAAATCTTTTTATCTCTTTCAACAAAAACGTGTTCAAATGTAAGAGCAAATACCCAATGCAATTTCAGTGCCTTTTTGATTTATAACGAATTTAAAGATAGAAAAATTTTAACATAATCCAGCTAAAGACCCTTTTGCGACAAGTACCAGGCCCAACCACCGCACTGGCACTGAGCGGCTTCTGAGGCGGGGCATCCTGTGGAAGGAGAATGCTCATCTCTGTCCCCCGGAGCAGCTGTTCAACTGCCAACTTTTCAGGGAGCAGCTCACCACACAGCACACTACACCATCGGGGCTCCTTTGATGACACTGAGGCACGTACAAATAGTTAGACTGCACGTCTTTGGTAACAAACTGGTGCATTTTCTCTTCTAATAAGGCGTCCTAGTGGTGCAATGGCTAGAGCACTCAGCTGCTAATCAAAGGGTCATCAGCCACCCTGCAGGAGGAAAGAGGAGGTGATCTACAGAGAAAATCAAGAGTCCTGGAAGCCCCACGGGCCAGCTACGTGAGGAGTCGGAAACCTCAGCTGTCGGCGGGTTCATAAATGTGCTTCATTCTCGGGAATGCAGAGGATGTAGAGACAGTGAAGAACTTCGCTCTCGTAATTTTCACAGCGTGGTGAGCTGTCCGAGCACTGGACTGTGAGCAAGGATATCCTACTTACTCTAACGGCAGCTTTACAACACTATGTTTAAGTCACTTAATTTACGTAACATATCCACGGAACAATGCTTCAACAATCATTTCAGAGAAAACCTGAAAATGTTTTATGATTATTAACGAATAAAATTTAGTGTAAGAGTTTCTTTTCAATGAAAAAAAGAAGTACTTCTACCGTGCAGCCACGTACTGTGCAGACACACTGTACTGGAACCATTGCTACCAGCATTTCAAGGGCAGCCAACAATGGCTGAAGACTGACTTCAACAGGACAGGGAAGGTCACCTGCCTTTTTAAAATGTGTAGCAGACTGCACTTTTCTAACAGGCTGCATCAGGGCGTCCCGCACAATGATGCTGATGTCCGCCCCCGAATAGCCGTCTGTTTTCTTGCCCAGGTCTCGGAAATCCGCTTCTGTCAGACTGTTCTGCGTGGTCCCTAAGTGCAGTTTAAACATGGCAGCTCTTGCGTGGGCCTCGGGCAAAGGAATATAAATCCGCTTCTCAAACCTGAAAGTAAAAGAGAAAATGTGTCAAGCAATGGTGGGCATAGTTCAATGCTGATTAATTTTATAAAATATAATGAATGGGAATGATTATATGAAACACAATGGATATGAACTTTGTAAGCAAAACAATATATTTATTTTTAATAGAAATTAAAAAGCAGTATTTATGTGCTGTGTATCTTAGTTTTATTTATATGTATCTGCTTTATTTTAAACTTAGGATACTTCCAAGAATAAAGAAGGCAATCAAGTATTCTCAGTTCATAAAGTGCATGGTAGATGCGGTGGTAGACCTCTTGTGTTCTATGCGGGAGGCCCGGGCTCTTCCCAACCCAGGCACCTTCCACTCCCCAGTGGGGACTTTCAGGAGGTAGAGGCCTAGCAGTCCGCTTCAAAACTCATTCAATGAAAACCAACCGGTTGCACGGTCTGCTGTGCTGAGGGCGCCCTGTTTAAGGGCTGGCTGGACAGCAGCCGACAACAAGGTATAAAGCTCAATTTTGACAATTAAACAGGTCCGTGGCTGTCAGAGCTGAACACATTATTATTTAAGTTGCATTAAATGGCAAAGTCCAAGGAACACTACCAACCAACCAACCAACCAAGATGCCCAAGAACCAAAATGAAGTGGTCTGGCCTTCTTCATGTTTCTTGGCCCCATTATGTGTCCACCTAGAATTAAGGCATTGAAATGACATATCCTACAAGTTACTCTGGCGTGGAGAACTTAACTCTGAACTCTGCTCAAGGCACCACATGCAACACCACACCATCAGGGCTCCCGAAGGTAAGCACTGGTGACATGTTTCTCTAATACTGTAAACAAACAGCCACCCCCAAGGCAGAAGTACTTCAGAAATACCCTGAAAGCTCAGAATGCCTCCTCATTAAACATGAGAATGAACAGACTTTGAACATTCACCCTTAGGAACAAGACGAGCCCCGAGCCATCCTACCTTCGCCTAATGGCAGAGTCCAGAACCCAGGGTATGTTTGTAGCTCCCAGGACCAAAATTCCATCGTTGTCCACACCAACCCCTGCACAGAAATGGGCAGCGGTCAGCCGGGGGTGTGTGTGTGGGGTGTGGTCACTGTGGTGTTCTCTAAACCACACCCACACATTCTGTGGTGCTGTAATGTTGAAGCAGCTGCATCTTGAAAACACTACTTGACCAAACATTACATTACTAAGGTAAGTGTTCAGACCGTGGAGGCATATGTGATATTCTTTCCTAGGTGCTTCCTAAAAGATTTCATCCGAGGTCTAGGTGCCCTCCTGACGCTGTTCCTGGAGCGTTGCATGTATGTGATTCTTTTTACCATTTAGCCCTGTGAGTGCTACCAGACCTTATCAGGGTGGCACAACTCTGTGTGCACGGGGAGAGAACTGGAATGAATAAAGATGATGGGGCGGCCACACAGCCACACGCGCTTCTGCAGGGCTGTCCTCCATGGCTGCTGGGCCACCAGGGCCAGTGCACACAGGGGTGCTCAGAAGCGAGCCACACTACCTTGCATTTGAACCAGGAACTCGGTCTTGATTCTGCGTGCGGCTTCACTTTCATTTTCACTTCGTGAGCCACAAAGGGAGTCAATTTCATCGATGAAGATAATGGAAGGTTTGTTCTCTCTGGCGAGTTGGAATAAGTTCTTAACAAGTCTGGAAAATAAAAGCATTCAAGTTCTAAACAAGAAAAAAATGATAAAACCCCCCAGTCTCAAAGAAAAAACGGAAGCAACGTGACAGACTGCTATTACAAGAACTCCAGTCACACGCCAGGGTTCTGGCTCAGTTCTTCCCGCCTGCCAGCGGTTCTCCAAGAAATCCATTTTCTAAACTAAGAGCTGATCTGACAAGGACATGAGTAGACATGTCACTTCCCTGGATGGCTGTTAAAGGTGTAAGACAACTATTATTGTAGTACCTGGTTATTTAAATACTGAAAAACTGTATTAAAAAAATACCAAATAATTTCTCATTTTCTTTACTATCCTAACTTTTAAATACTTGCCTATTTCTCAACCATAATGTTTTAGAAAACTATCAGACTGAAAAACCCCAAAATGTTAAAAAAAAATCAATTTGTCACTTACTTTTCACTTTCACCTAACCACTTAGAAACAAGGTCAGAGGATGATATTGAAAAAAATGTTGAGTTGTTTGCTTCTGTTGCTACAGCTTTGGCTAAATAGGATTTTCCTGTTCCAGGCGGCCCAAATAACAGGATGCCCCTCCAAGGCGTTCTCTTGCCTGAAATTCGTGCAGTAGAAAAGAACGTTGAGAATGTCAGTCACGTAGACAACATCCGCACTGAAGAACACTATGGAGAGGTTATTAGACAAAACTAACGGTCAGCATAAAAGTCACATTTAAGCAACAATCACTCTATGGCAAACAGGCCTTCAATCTTTTTTTTTCTTTGGGGTTTCTATGGAGACACCTCTGGTGGCCTAGTGGTAAGAAGCTGTGCTGCAAATCCAAAGGCATGTAGTTCAAATCCACCAGCTGCTCCAAAGGAGAAGGATGGGCAATCTCTTCCTGTGTTGATTTAGTGACTGTGAAAACCTGTTGGAGGGTCAGATGTGGGTTGGTTCTGACTCAACGGCATACAGCAACATCATCAGTGACAACTTAGTCTAAAGTGTGTCCCATGATGGACAGGGGAAGGAATGGTTAGGACGGACATGCTGCTCACTTGAGCCCCACCAAAGAGGGTCAGCACTTCTCTCCAAACAGGACAAAGAGCTGGCCTCTTCCACCAGAGAAGAGAGACGTAGCTCACGATTCTGCCACTTTGAGAAAATGGAAAGCCTTTTACAAAACTACTACATGCACATTGTCAAACTCAAGTGAACAGGATTCTCACCACAGAAAAGGTTAAAAAAACAAATCATGCATAATCTTATCTACTTGGCATACATTAACGTTCTCATTTCCAACTATCTAGACTTACTTCTCAGCACTTACATTTCTGTAACAAAATGTGATTCATAATTTTATAATGTTTTCTGCTTTCTTATTTTCATATGCTAAGGACATTTCCCATGTCCAAAAATTTGCAGGTGGACCTATGCTTCAACTTTTAATGCTCACACACAGCATTGTAGGGTATGATAGTGAAATTAATTTCCCTAGTCTCTACCGGCCAATTCCATTTTGCACTGGGCTGAAATCAAAAGTTGAGTAGTTCAAATCCACTGGACAGTCTGTGGGAGAAAGCCAGGCAGTTTCTTCCTGTGAAGATTTATACCTTGGAAACCTGGTGGAGCACTGCTGTAAATCAGAATAACTTGACAGCAGGGAGTCTGGTTTAGTTTCTGTGTGTGTGTGTGTGTGTGTGTGTGTGTACGAATCCAATCATGGCTTCTGAACCAGAATCCACAGCTGACGTTCTGGTCGAGTTTTGGAGGCTAATAAAGGGCACGGGTGGAGACTGTCCATCTTTTTCTCACAAAGTCACTGGTGGAGGCAAAGCCCCAGAGAGGTGTCACCTCTGGCTTAGCAGCACACCACCCCCTGTCCCTGACTCCCTGTGTGAACATGTAAACAAAACCCAACAGACATCTTTGTGTGACAATCACAATCTACAACAGTAACCCAAGAACGTGGCAGACAAGATTTCACAGTGTTTGACCTCAGTCATCTAAGTGCCTTTGAAAAATCACCAGATGACACAACCTAAGAGTCCCCTCACCTGTAAAAAGATGCGGGAACTTGATGGGCAGGATCACAGCCTCTTTCAGGGCTTCTTTGGCCCCTTCGAGACCAGCAACGTCGCTCCACTTTACGTTCGGTCGCTCTATGACAATGGCCCCTACGAGAAGCATGCGATCCAGAAGTTAAGGAGGTTGGTTTGTCACAATGAGAAGCCAACATGCAATGACAGGCTAACGCAAGGTGAATAAAAGCGTCTGCAAGAGCTTTAGGAGTCAAGAGATTCCGTTAATCGTGTGATAAGGACATGGCTGCTGGCGGGCGAGGGGCAGTGCTGGATGACCTGGCGTGCAGGATACTCAGCCTTTCCACACTAGTGACAGGAGGCGGTCACAGTGAGACTCAGGGGGCAGAATGATGTCGGCGCGCTAGAAAGCCACCAAACATTACACAGACTGCCTGCCTTTAACAGGGAGTCTCCGGGGTCAGAAGCCCCTATCAATTGGCCTGACCCAATCACCCTCCTTTTCATCAAAAGAAAAGGGCTAACTACTCTCCTTCAGAAAAGTAAATAAGCTCCACTGAAGACAGATTCAGGTAGAGAAAGGAAGCACAATGGCTATTATGTTCCATTGCTAAGCAAAAGGTCAGTGCTTCGAATCTACACAGGGTTCCTTCCCTGTAGGAAACAGACCTGGCAAGTGGCTTCAGCGGAGACTACTCTCACACACACTGAAGGGCCCTTCTCCTGTGTCATATGGGGCCACTGTGAGTCAGCGTAACCTGACGGCAACAACCAGCAACAACACAGATTATCAGACACGGCTTAAACGCTGGTAAAATGCTAAAAAGGAGGGATTGTAGGAAAATAGAACTGAAACATTTGGATGGCATAATTACAGATATTTACATTTGAGTATACTCTTACTTAACAAAAGCTACTGTATAGCAAAATGAGCTTCACAGAACACACAAATCATCAACTCTTTCTAAATTCTAACAATCAAGTATCACACATAAGTGCCATGACTTAAACAAAAGTAGATGATTTAAAATACTGTTTCATAAAAAAAGAGCGGAAAGTGGAAAAAGGGCATTACATGGTGAAAACCATTAACAAACCATTAAATGAGAAGATGAATTAAAAAAAGATTTAAAAAAAGATTCCAAATGTGAAAACTGAAGACATCTTTCATATTCTATTCTTAGCCCGATATTTCAAACTGATTCCACAATCCAATGTTCACGGGTTTCAAATCTTCAACAGTGTATTTAAACAAAAATTTCATCCTGAAATTTGCTCTTCCTCAAAACTGATGATGCAATGTCATTCTTACTGTGGAGAATGAAGAGGTAGAAAGCAGATCTGGCCGCATGGAAGGCCATGTGGCTCAGGCCTCTAGTCACCCGGAAAAGACAAGTGAGAAGCCGGTGTGAGCTGGTCCTGCTTGGACAGCGGGTGCTAAGGGGCAGCTCCACGCCCTGCCCTCGGACTGCAGCATCGGGAAATGCTCTCCAGTCTCACCTGCACTGTTTCCACACTACGGTCCTGACTGTGGGGGCCTCATTACTGTACGCTGAGCAAACCATTCGAGAAGGTGGACTCTATGGAGAAGCACGTGATAGTAGGATCACAGGAAGACTCCTCAACAACCTGCACTACGCAGGTGACACACCTTGCTTGCTCAAAGTAAGGAGGACTAAAGCGCATTACTGCAGAAAATCAAAGACCACAGCCTATGGTATGGATTACATCTTAACATCAAGAAAACAAAAAACCTTACCAATGAACTAATAAGCAACGTCATGATAAATGGAGAAAAGATTGAAACTGTCAACTTGTTCATCTTATGTGATCCATTATCATCACCCTTGTTAGTTAGGAGATTAGGAGAAGTACAGCACTGGGAAAGTCTGCAGTCAGGGACCTCTCCAAAGTCCTGAAGAGCAATGATGTCAGTTTAAAAGGCCACGATGCACCTGATTCAAGGTATGGACTTTTCAACCACTTGCTCTGCTTCTGAGAGCGGGACAATGAACAAGGATGGCAGCAAAGAGCTTGTGCCTTTGTGTTGGAGAAGAGTACGCAGTATCCCACAGACTGACTGCCAAAAGAGCAAACAAGTATGTCCTGGAGAAAGTGCAGCCAGGACGGTGAAGCTTCATCTCAACTCCGGCGGGCATGGTGCTAGGAAAGGTGATTACTTGGAAAGGTGCCGAGTCAGTGAAAGAGAGAAGACAGTCAACAAGATGAACTGACACAGTGATTGCAGACACAGGGTCAAGTGTGTCCGAGACAAGGATGGCACAGCACAGGGAATGGATCAGATCCACTGTTCACAGGGTCATTATGAGTCATACTGGACACCTAGTAACAGGTACTGTGTTCTCCTATCGTCACAGCAGGAGGGTCGGCAAGACTCAAATACGACCAAAACGAAGAGCCCGGTACAGGAGAGGTAAGGCCTGGCCAAGCCCGTCTGAGCTTACAGCAGGGAACTCCTCAACTGTGCAGTTTCCAACGACTCAGATGAACTAAATGCACGTAACTGAGGATGGAGCATAAAATACAGTGTGAAAAATCACTGACTAACAAACTGAAGAACACTCAAATCAGAGCATTTCTAGAAGCCAGAAGTTCATCATGTGCCTTCTTAAGTTGAATAAGAGCTACCCTTTACTGAACCCCTAGAATTTGAGACTCTGCCCACGAGGCCAGCACAGCTCCCTCTCAAACATCAAGAAACGATTTTATATTGTGATTAATTTCTTAACAGCCCTGAATGGAAGGAAAGTGTTACTTTCCATTTCAGAGATGGGGACTCAGCTTCAAGAAGGCAGGGAGCATGTCAAAGATGAGGTCAATCATAAGCCCTGGATCCTAGAGTGAACCCAGAGGTGATGGAGCCAACATCTGTGTCCTTTTCATTCTGCTATTCCACTCAGGCAGAGGAGACTAAAAGGGGCCTTCACAGGTGAGGAGGGTGAAAACGAAGAGCTTCAAGAGAGAAATGGAGAACAGAAATAGGAGAAGAGCAGAGGAGACAAGGAAATAAATGAGTGAAGCAGCTACAGCAACAACAGTGACAGGGCCAAGTGTGAGTCCTAACTCCTGCCCAATTCAACAGCTGATAGAATAAGTATCATCGACAGATCCAGTAGCGTAAATGTTACTTTCTGTAAGAGGAGAAATGTTACAAAACCAAAAGGCAACAAGCTGGCTGAGAAGCTTTTTAAAGGAAATGTGAAACCAAACATTACTTTTGTTACATGAGAGAAACCACAAAATCACCATCTGCCAGACCACTGCGACTCTACCCCACCGAACCTGTTCTCAGAAAGGCCTGGGACCAAAGGCCAGGGTGTGCGCTGTTCACAGTGACCTTCCAGAGGGAGAGGTAGGGGGTTTCAAGATAAAACGCACTGTTTTAGGAATAATAACTTACAGGGTCACCTCCATGAATTTAGTAAGCCTCATCATCAAAATGAAAAAGAGGAAAATCACAAAGTCTCAGAAAACACTAAAATAACAGTAAGAAATGCAATAAGCAAAATAACCCAGCACAAAAGAGAGAAGTCAGCAGGCAACTCCACAACCACGCAACGCTGCGTGGCACAGGTGCACTGAGAGGCTGTTATGCTCAGCAAAGCAAGGGTCTTCCAAAAGGCCCGGTGAGGTCGAAAAGCTGAGGGAAGGCTTACACACAGGGCCACCTGGTTTTGGATGGTGATTAGGAGAGGAAGGAGGTGGTGGGGAGTAAAACTTAATGGAGAAGGTGGATAAAAGGAAAGGCAATATACATATGATAAACTGAGGAGACACTGTATTAAATATATTGATCTATTGTAATTAATACTATAAAATGTGCATGCATGACTGAATGAAAAATTGGTGTAATCTGTAAACTCCTACAAACACAAAAAACCTCAAACCATATAAGCAGTGCACTATGAATCTTTGCAGCAAGGTAATAATTTAAAAGTAAGATTTAAAGCAACCTTGAAGTTGGTTCTGCAGTTTCTTTTTCTCAGGATCATCGGATTCTCCTTCCCCATCACTGTCATTCCTAATGAAAAGAACGTGACACGTTGAAATGATCACTCACTCCTCACAAATGAGTAAGGCAAAGGCAGAAGAACTTATTAACCTCAAATACTTACGGCAAAATGAGACATTCGCATGAAAAGTTACCCTCGAAGAACATATTAAATATAATGACAGGCAGGCATGTCAGCCACCATTACTAAATCATAAACACGAAAGGACAAAAAGAACAGAAGGAATGAAGTCAGGGGCAGGCTCTGCATTCCCCCGCACACCCCGTATGTATGAACTTACAAACATCAGCCTTACATCTCACTCAGCAAAGGACTTAAGAAGAATTACAGAAGATTCAGAAGTAACAACACAGCATCAGGACCAGGCAAAATATAAATTGCGATGAGCGCCTATAACTGAAGGAAAAACTTGAACACTTAGTATCAGAGACACAAATATCTACAATCCTTGGTTTCGGGTTTAGATGGCTGAGGCTTCCTGATGAATATGAAACCGCCTCAAACGGGCTGATGAACACAGGTCCTTCCTGGCTAGGAGTGCCCCAAGTTCAAGGATGTGGCAACAAGGCGAGCTCAGCAGCCCTGGGCCGAACAAGGTCAACACAGAGTAACCTGTGTTCAGTTGTGGGATTAGCAGATGACTGCCTGTATAGCAGCCCTTACAAACGCTGCTGTAGGACTCGTTTACCAGGAAGATGATCACCACACACGTGGCATCATACTGTATTTTCCTAAAGGCAGATTAAAAAGCATGACAGATTGGTATATGAACATGGGCTTGCTAGGAGGGTGGGGTTATAGGGATCAGGTAACGCACTAGGCAATTTCTTGTTCTGAAAGGCTTTTTCTGAAAAAGCAGCCCTTCCTGAGCTCACTTGCAGGTGGAGATCCACATGAGGTGAAGGTCCCACCTATCAGCGTGGGGTGTATGCTACTTAGAAGACGTTGAGTGTGGAGAAAGCACGGCTGGGTGGAGGTCAGTCCCAGCATCCTAAGTGCTTGGTGGGTAGCTGACAGTAGTGGGGCCACTACCAGAACACCCCAAGAGGGCTGCTGGGCATTCTTCCAGCTGAATGCACTCCTGGCTTGATGTTTTAGTAACCAATAATACCTCATGGTAAATCTCTTTTTGAGCCTGGCTGTGGCATGGCCTCCCAGTACAGAACTGTCACCGATGAATGCCCATCAGACCCCTGAAGGGGCTTCAGCAAGACCAGAGGCACTTCCAGGGGCAGGGACAAGACAGGCCTCTGCGGCAGGAGCGTCTTGGGAGGAGTCGAGTTCTTGGCAGCCAAAGCCAGCAGCATCTCCCTGCCACCTTCAGAATGGGAGCACCAATCTTCTGATAAACACCTGAGCTTCCAGACAGGAAACCAGGGGCAGCTCAATCTATGCTGAAATGCGGTGTCTGACTTTGCTGGCCAGTACTTTCTGTACAAAAGAAAGTGTTTCTAGATGTCACTGGAAACCACCTGATCCAAGTACATATTCTGACTTAGAGATTATAAAGCCTTAAATTTAGGTGGTCAACATTTTCCAAATAGTCTGAGGCAGCCAGTTAATTCTGGTCTTACAGTCTTCAAATGCTTTGAATGGTCTGTAGTGGCAGCCGTGATGTCCGCAAAGCACTTCATCCCTGATGACCAGAGGGGACCACCTCGGTATCCTGTGCAGCAGCATGGTCCGAGCTAGGGGACCACACGCCCCATAGCTAGAAGAACCTTCCCCCAAACACAAGCAGGCCGATCACCACAGCCCAAACTGTCATGACTGGAACCTGCTACCTGGAGCCACGTCCAGTGGCAGTTAGAACAGTCACAGAGGTTCTGGCCAGAGTCCTAAGGAGAATCCCGGGCCTGGCACAGAGCTCAGAGCTTGCTTGGCATGTGTGTATTAGTCGATGAATAACTGAATTTTGCATCTGTAAGTGATGTATCCCTGAACTAGGCAGTATTAACAATAAAATGGGTTCTGATGTCATTATAAAGTGATGTCTGCTATGACGGAGATGCAAATCTTCACTGAAGGACGTGGCGGAGATTCGAACCTGTCAGAAATGGAGTTATTTTTCACACTGCTCCACGGGTGGTGTTCACCAAGAGTCCCACTAGTCTAAAGGCCAATTCACAGATAGCTACCATAATCTTAACTTCAGCGTTACCTTATGGCCTGGGGTGAAATGTTTTGCCTTTCTATAGCAAAACCATGAGAGCTTTTTGGACTCTATAATCCCCTATGCATAAACTGTTGTTGTTAGGTGCCATCAAGTCGAGAATGAATCATAGCAATCCTATGAACAACGGATGTGAACCCTGTCCTTTCCTGTTCCATCTTCACACTTCCTGACACATTAAAGCCCAGTGCAGCAGTCACCTTGTCAATTCACCTGCTGGAGGGTCTTCCTTTCCTTTGCTGACCCTTTACCCTTCTGAGCATCAAATCCTTCTCTAAGGAATAGCCTCTCCTAACAACCTGCCCGCAGTATGTGAGGCAAAGCGCTCATGAAAAAGCTATGAACAGCAGAGGAACATGGACAATTTAAACTAGTAGTCAGCAACCTTCTATAAAAGACCAGAGACCACACATTCTAGTTTTGTGGGGTAAACAGCAGATACTGAAACTCCTCTGCCATCATAGCAAGGAAGCTGCCACACATGACAGGTAAACACCTGGCTGAGGCATGGTTCCAATAAAACTTTCATATAAAAACAGAAAACTGGGAAGATTAGCCCTTGGGCCACACTTGCTGACTTCTAGTTTCAACACTGGAAATTTATTTCACTAATTAAGAATGAACAAATACAATCGGATCTAATGTCGTAAAGCACATACCCCTTTTCCTCGCCTGAACTCGGCTGGCCCTCTTTCACTGGCTTATGCGGCTGCTTCTCCTTCTTTTTCAGGTACTCCTTCAGCTTTTCCGCTCTGTCCAGGTACTCCGTGCACTTGGCCCGGATGCTCTGCTTGGCTTTATCACCCTGGGCCTCATCTGTTGGGGGAAAGGGGAGAGGTTTCCATGAGCACTCTACTTGTGAAAGGTGGACACTCTTTAGCTCATGATAACCACTGATAATCAACACATTTCTACTAGAAGGGCCACAGGCGAAGAGTGTGTGTCAAAAGTAATCTTAGCTTAATTGAAGTCTGCTTGTCTTACACAAAACCAGCAATAAGCAGACCTAAAAGCCTTGTGCTGTCAGGTTGACTGACTCACACCATGTTTTTACAACAGTGCACGAACTGTCCATATGGTTTCCAAGGCAGGAAATCTTTATGGGAGCAGATGGCTGCATCCTTCTCCCATGGAGTGGCTGGTGGTTTGAACTGGCAACCTTTGGTTCAGTGTCAAGTGCTTTAATCATTGCACTACCAAGGCTCCTCATAACAAAGGTTAACAGCAGTAAATCATTATTAATTATTTCCATCAATGTCTGTCTAGGTTTATTTCACAGCATGTACAAAGTGGAGAAACTCCGTAACACTGTGTCTACCACCAACGCAGCTGGGGCGCTAATCAGAGGTAGATTTGAGCAGTAGCTGCCCAGGACCAGCCCCACAGCTCCAGGAAAATCACCAACTTACCACCTGTGATTCGGCTTTTATCTAGTTTCGACAGAAAACCTCAGAGAGAAATCTGACATGATCTATCTGCTAAACTTTCTTTTTAAGCTTTACAAGAAATATGTCCCTTTTGCACAGAAAGCTCTAAATTCACAGTTCAGTGTCAATGAGGTTTAACACCGGCGAGGGCAGGGGCTGTCACTCACTCTTTGCTCACTGCTTCTTCCTTGGAGCCGAGGGGAGTGCCTGGCACATAGCAGCACGCAATGCACACAGGTAAAGATGCACATAAGATGTGTGCCATGCTATCTGTAAACCAGAATAGTCTCAAACAGCTCCTGAAAATCATGACCAAGTTCAAATTACATACTCGGAGCCCATCACTAGTAAAAGGAGCTGGCACTGGAAGGAAGAAGACTGGTTGGCACCCAGAGTTAAATGTGAGCCAAGCCTGAAAACATAAAAGTCACAGGAAAGGGGGAATTTTTGTGGATAGATGGCCTAGAATTTTCAGGCACGCTACCACGATTCCTATGGAAGGACCAGAACCTCTCCCCGCAGGGTGTGTACGTGTGGAGCACGGGGTGTGTAACAGAGGGGTGTGTAGGTGTGTAGCAGCGGGGTGTGTAGGTGTGTAGCACGGGGTGTGTAGCAGCGGGGTGTGTAGGTGTGTAGCATGGGGTGTGTAGCAGCGGGGTGTGTAGCACGGGGTGTGTAGCAGCATGGTGTGTAGCAGCAGGGTGTGTAGGTGTGTAGCAGCGGGGTGTGTAGGTGTGTAGCAGCGGGGTGTGTAGGTGTGTA
>NW_006399868.1:3690789-3709988 GCF_000299155.1 Elephantulus edwardii
GTGTAGGTGTGTAGCATGGGGTGTGTAGCAGCGGGGTGTGTAGCACGGGGTGTGTAGGTGTGTAGCAGCGGGGTGTGTAGGTGTAGCAGCGGGGTGTGTAGGTGTGTAGCAGCGGGTGTGTAGCAGCATGGTGTGTAGGTGTGTAGCACGGGGTGTGTAGGTGTGTAGCAGCGGGGTGTGTAGGTGTGTAGCAGCGGGGTGTGTAGGTGTGTAGCAGCGGGGTGTGTAGGTGTGTAGCAGCGTGGTGTGTACATGTGGAGCACGGGGTGTGTAGCAGCGTGGTGTGTAGCAGCGTGGTGTGTAGGTGTGTAGCATGGGGTGTGTGGCAGCGGGGCAGCTGGCGTACATTTCACCACGTGGAGGAAGTACTGCACGGCGTGCTGGTACAGCTGCAGCGCCTCCTCATAGTTGCCGGCTTTGTCCTCCTGGGCGGCCTTGCTGGCCAGGTCGATGGCTTTCTGCAGGAGGGAAGAGGACAGAGGTTCAACAAAGAGCAAGCCTTTCGAGGGAGGCGCGTGAAAGCAGCTGTCTCCTTTGCACACAACATCCCCGTCTCCGATGAATCCCAGCTCCCAGCCCAGCTCCATGCATACATCCAAGGTCCTCTCATTCTTCCACAGGAACAACACCATGGGCACTGCAAACTCATAAACACACAATGTCCACCCCAGCCTTCTGCATTCCCAGAACCACTCAGATATCTGGACAAAAGTCTGACTCTGCCTCGTCCCTCCATTTCTAAGTGCAGTTCCTCACGTGATCTCTCCCGCTGACCTCTGCCTCTCATCAGCCAGGTCCTCCTTTCTGTAATAGATACAGCTCTCACTTAACCCCCAGCAGTCTCTAGGTCACAGAATTATGTCTCTAACTGGCCTCCAAATCAGACACCTGCCCACAGTGCTCCCATTAGACACTCTTCCAGTTGTTGTCAAGTGCCATGAAGTCCACTATGACTCACAGAGATCATATGAACAGATCTGAGCCCTGCTCTATGCTGTGACATCTTCATCCTATGATACACCTGAGCCCGCTGGCAGTCACTGCATCAATTCTGTCAATTCTCTTTTGCTGACCCTCCTCCGCTTTTCCAAACATGTTGTCTTTTATTATTATTTTTTTTCCCCAAGGACTAATACCTCCTAACAACACGCTCAGAGTATGTGAGATGAAGTTTCACTACCCTTGCCTCCAAGAAGTGCCCTGGCTAAACTTTCTCGAGCACAGACCTGTTTGTTCTATAGACAGTCCATGAAATATTTAGTACTCTTTAATTACTATAACTCAAAAACATTGATTCCCTGTCACCCTTAGTCACTGCTCAACTTGCAGACACGAAGCAAGTAATTAAAAAGACCATGGTGAGGATCAGGTGCAGTTTAGTCTTTAACCTGACACTGTTTTGTTTGTTCGGTTTGTGTTTTGTTTTTTTTTTTACTTTGGAGAGGCCCTTGACAGCAGAATTTCTCAATTTAACATGTCTATGGACTTCTTGATGGCCGATACCAAGCAGACCCAAGGAAGATGAAATCATTGACAATTAAAATCTTTTCTCTATCTACCATGGTGGTACCGACTTGCCCTGTGCTGAAGATTTTTATCTTCTTGGTGTTGAGATGTAGTGTACATTGAAGGCTACAGTTTTTGATCTTCTGCAGCAAGTACTTTAAGTCCGTCTCACTTTCAGCAAGGTGGTATCACCTGTATAATGCAGGTTGTTGATGGGTCGTCCTCTGATCCTGATGCCACATTCTTTTTTGCAGGGTCCAGCTTATTGAATGATTTGCTCAGCATACAGACTGAGTAGGCATGGAGTAAGGATACAATTCTAACACACACTTGACTTGATTTTAAACTATGCAGTGTTTGCCTGCTATTTGGACAATAGCTTTCTGGTCTAGGTATAGATTCCATTTGAGCACAATTAAGCATTCTGGGATTCCCATTCTTCTCAATGGTAGTCAGAATCTGTTATGGTCCACACAGTCAATGCCTTTGTCTAATCAATGAAACACAAATAGACATCCTTTGGGTATTCTCTGCTGAAGCCAGGATCCATCTAACATCAGCAATGACAGCCTTGATGCCATGGCCTCTTCTAAGCCCAGATTCAATTTCTGACACTCTTCTGCCAATATACTGTTCTAGTAGCTTTTAAATAATCTTCAGCAAGATGTTATTCGCAGGTCTCCTCTGCCGGTTAAATCCCATCTCTGGCACGATGAAAACCAGTCACTGACCTGTGACCCAAAGGGCTCTGTGTAATGTGGCCTCACGTCAACCTTATTACCTCATCTGGCACAGAAGTCCCAGTACGATGAACTACTGCCCTAAACTGAACCTAATCAGGCCTTGGGCTTTTGCAGGCAGCACATCCATACCGGGAACAGCCAAGTCCACTTGTCTTCCTGTAAAACTTCAATTTTTCCAGATGCCTTGAGGACGTGCTCCCCCATACCCCCACCTTCCCTCTTTGGGGTTTCAAGAACCTTTGTACATAGATCCAGTGACCACACAACATCACTGCCCACTGAATTCTTGAATCCTGGGGAGAAGTTGGCTGGTCAGAAGTGAGGGAAGCCTGGAACCCCAGAGCCAGCATCTCGAGGTGGGAGAGGAGACCCTGTAACAGCCAACCTGACTGTGATTTTAAACCATGCAGTGTTATTCCCTTGCTCTGCAGCCAGCACAGTGTTAAAGAGTTCAACTGCTTATCAAAAGGCTGACTATTCAAATCTACCCGTTGTTCCAGGGAAAAGGAGAGGCAGGCTTCTATAAAGGATTTCCCCCCATGGTGGCCTACTGGTAAAAAGCTGTGCTGCTATTCCAAAGGCATGTGGTCCAAACCCACCAGATGCTCTATGGGTGATGGATGGGGAATCTCCTCCTGTGAGACTTACTGCCAAAAACCTGCTGGAGGGTCAGCTATGGATCAGTTCTGACTCTATGGCAAATAACCACAACAAATCTTAGGAAGAAGACTCATCAACAACCTGCATTATGACACAACCTTATTTGCTGAACGTAAGGAGGACTTGAAACACTTGCTGTAGAAGATCACAGACTACCATCTTCAATATGGATTAAATCTCAGCATCAAGAAAACAGAGGTTCTCACCACTGGGTGATTAGGAAATATCATGGCGGACCGAGAAAGGATTGAAGTTGTCAATGATTTCATCTTGCTTGGATCAACAGGGGATCTGGAGAAGAACTGCATTGGTAAAGTCTGCTCTCCAAGATACTTAACAGCAATGATGCCAGTTACAAGACTAAGGTGTGCCTGATTAAGGCATGGTCTTTTCAGTCATTTGTTAAGCATCTGAGAGCTGGGCAATGCCTGAAGATGACAGAGAATTGATATCTTTGAGCTGTGGTGCTGGAGAAGCGTACTGAATACCCCATGAACTGCCTAAAGAACAGACAGGTAAGTCTAGGAAAAGGTGCAGCTAGAGTGCTCCTTGGAGGCAAAGATGGAGATGCTTCAGCGCTTACATTTTTGACGTATTGTTAGGCGAGGCTACTCCTTGGAAAGGACCTCATGCTTGGAAAGATGGAGGGCCAGCGAAAAAGGGAAGACCCTAAATGAGAGGGACTGACACAGATACTGCAGCGATTTGCTCAGGTGTGTCAGAGATGGTGAGGATGGCACAGGATACGGCAGGGTGTTGTTCACAGGATCGCTTTGGGTTGCACTTGACTTGACAGCACCTAACAAGAATAACAAGAAGCTTTAGAAACTTTATGGGCATTTCTCCTCTGTTCTACAAGGTCAGAATCAACTACACAGCAGCAGGTTTTAGGTCAGAAGTGAAGGTGTTGCCCCTGCACTTGTGGGTGGTGTGGGGAGATGAGGAGGGGAATGTGGGTAACTTGGCAGTCTGGATGACTGAGCCCTGTAGAGGTGTGAGCTCTGACCAGCCCTGGGTGCTCAGGGGTGGAAGGAGAGCGACTGCAGGTGTAGGCCTGCACAGCTTTGGTCTGTACTGACCCATTTCCCTTACACACCATGTGCAAAGTCCCCAACCCTCTCAAGGTTCTAGTATACTCTGTACCGAGATGCCAAGAAGGCTGACCCCTTCCTTTAGGAGTGAGGAAAGCACAAACTTGTAGCCAGAGACTACAAAACTATCCTCAATACTAATTAACTCTGGGCAAATCATATACTCAGTTTCTTAATACTCAAACTGACACTAAGATTCTCTTTGAAGAGCTGTCTTACAGATAAAATTATTTCACATCAAACAGCTAGTAGGTAACAAGTGTCAACTCATATCCCTTCCTCTGGGAAACACTCCGCACAGCCTAGGAAGGGTCAGATGTGCCCTTTCTACCCTCCGCCACTGACCTCTAATTCTTTACAGTGTTTGTTACATTGAGTTCTAATTTTGCTTCCTAGTTATCTGCATTCATTGGATTATTCCCATCATGAGATGACACTTTGTTGTTACGTACTGTGATGCTGGAGCTGACTCAGAACTGACCCTCCAGTCGACTGGACCCTCCAGTCCAGAGGCTGTCAATCCAAGACAAAAGGCTGCCCAGCTTGTTCCTGAAAAGCTGCTGGTAGGTGTTACCTGGCTACCCGTGGACGGGCAGCACAGCTCCTTGCCACTAGGTCACAGAAACGATCTAGCTCGGCTTCCCCACATCCCGCGCCTTATTCTGTGGGGAAACTACTTGAACGGATATTCTTTATCCATACTGCCCATATCAATGGATAGAGTGGGAAGGCAGAATGGGAAACAGTACCTGTGAACTGCCAACTCAGAGAACAGTTAACGCAACATATCCCGCCCCCCGTTTAAGCCGGCACCTGTCCCTACTTCCCCCCTCAACACTGCCCATTTCTAGCTGATTCCCTGCAAAGGTCAAGCTTCAGTCCTGCGAGATGCGTGCGATGCAGACAGCCCCAACAATCTGCACGTCCTCCACAATGAAAAGCTGGTGGTGTATACCCCGGTAACACTGCAAACAACTGATACATCAACAAAGATGATGGTCAGATAGGCTCTTCAAGAGAAATCCATTTGGATGCTTAAAAGGTCAATGCTTTGCCTGCGCTAAGGGCTGTGGGACCAATCCCTGTGCGTGCCCACGGCCCAAAGCGCACAGCTCCATGCTGGATATTTACATTTAGGGGCTAGCCTCCTGGTGCATCGTTAGGTGCCGTTGAGTCGAGTACGACTCAGCCGCCCTTTGAACAATAGACCTGGACTCTGTACCGTTTTCACTCTTCCTGACACATTAGAGCCCATTGTGGCATTAACTGTGTCAATCCATCTGGTTGAGGGTCGTCTTCTCCTTCACCAACCCTTTACCCTTCCAAGCATCATGTCCCTCTCCAAGCAACAGCCCCTCCTACCAACATGCTCGAAGTACATGAGGCAAAGCCTCATCATCCTTGTCTGGCTGCACCCTCTACAAGTCATATTGGTTTGTTCTTTTGGCCGTCCATGGGATGTTCAGTGCTCCTCCTTCCTCCAAGACCACAACGCAAAGGCATCAATAATTCTTCTGCCATCCCTGTTCACTGTCCAGCTCTCAGATGCATAGCAAGTGACTGGAAAGACTATGGCCTCCACCAGACACACCTTAGTCCTCAAACTGACATCATTACTCCTTAATACTCCTGGTGCATACATCAATAAATACTCCAAGCGTTTTAAAAAAAAAAAAAAAAGATCAATGCTTTTACCAACACGCCTGTTTCCAAAACACTTTCTAGTGAAGACTTCTGCATTTTCGTTTAATACTGTCTCTCTTTAGGTGGGTCCACTCTGCGTGGTCTTTCCTTAGGGTCAATTATCCTCAGGTAAGGATAATGTTTGCTAGAACAGACTGTTCCTTGGAGAAGGAAGTCAAGTTTGGAAAGGCGGAGGGATAGAGGAGAGGAAGACACTCAGCCAGCTGGACTGACAGACTGACTGCAGCAATGGGCTCATGTGTGTCAGAGATTGTGAGGATGGCACAGGGCTCAGATCTGTTGTTCACATGGTTGCAATGGGTCTTACTCCACCCAACAGCACAAAATAAAAAGAGGGAGGACATGTAACACCTTTTCACTTCAGTGAACAATCACAGAAAGAACACCGGGTCAATGCAAGAATCTGACCCAGAGTCTCCTGTCTCACACCAATCTTTTGGGTCCAAAATCCTTGAGGCCAACTCACTTTCAAAACCCCACTGGTACTCAAACCCTTTCTGTCATAAAATAGGTGAAAACATTATACAAATCTCTGTTCTCCAATGAGGCTGTTCCTTGGAAAGGGACATCATGCTTGGAAAGACGGAGGGTCAACAAAGGAGAGGAAGACCCCTAACAAAGTGGCTTGATTCCGTGTGACCTCAACAAGAGGCTCTGGTATGTCAGAGATGAGGATGACACAGGCCAGGCCAGGGTTCAGATCCACTGTTCATAAGATCGCTATGAGCTGTGCTCAACTCGACGGCATCTAACACTAACAATTCTCCACGAACTCGGTTCCAGAAAGGATGGACGCTCAAGTCCGAACACCTGGAGATTGTTATAACATATAAGGTGTAACGTCTCAGACCTGTCATTATGTACAAAGTCTACAGTCGTGGGATTGTTAGGATACGGAAGGTCTACAATGCTAAGACTGTTATGAATGCTACGCATAAAACACTGTACTCAGCGAGGAGATGGGCGGCAGTGGAGACGCAGAGGGCAAGAGGGCTACTGCACACACACACACACACACACACACACACACACACACACATGCTCAACGCATCCTGGCTCCGCCCTCAGCCGCCAGGGCTGGCCCCCGAGATCTAGTCACCCACAGAATGACAAGCAGGGCTCCGCTTCGCATCATTTCGGGATCGAAGACGGAACGTGACCATTCGATTTTCAAATGAACCACCGGGGCCAGTCCAGACCTCCCTTTGTGCCTCTCGCACCGAGCTCTGCCCACTCCGGCTCTAACCTGAGTCTCGCAAAGCCAAGTCCACGGTCAGAGTGGACCCCCAGCGCGAGCCGGAAGTGGCTCCTGTCCGGAAGGTGCCCACCTCCACTCCCACCGGCGCCCGCCCGCCCGGGGCGGCCGCTTCTCCTCGCAGGGGCCGGAGGAGGGTCGCGATACCTGCAGGTTGGTCGTCGTGGATGCCATGGCGGAGACGCGGGGCGGCCCTTGGGAGCAGGGGACAGGACCAACAGCAGCGTCGTCGAACCGCGTCCGGCCTCGCCCCAAACGTGGACAGGCACAGCTCTCGGACCCCGAGTCGCGCCTTGCCTTCCGGAACCGGATCCGACGCAAGGCCGCGCGCCCCGAGCCCCGAGACCCTCCTCGCCAAACTTCCGCAAAACCGGAGCCCCTCCGGGCGCTCGTCCCGCCCTGGGCGTGAGCACTTCCGCTTTCGTCATTAGAGCGCGTCCCCGACGTCCTCGCGTCTCGCCCGCGGTCTGGATTCCGGAGGCGGAAAGATGGCGTTGAAGCTAGTCGTCGGCCGGGCGGAAGTCGGGCGGGGCGCAGGCGCACTGTGGCTCAGCTGTCAGCGCGGCTCAACTGTCAGTGAGCGTTTCTTTACCCTGGGTCTTAAAGTTAGAAATAAGTGATTACTTCTGGCTTTCTCCACTCTTCAGCTCTTGAGGGAAAAAAGCCGTCTCGTGTCCTAGTTCCACAGGTTGAGGTCTGGGCCCATTTCTGTTCGTTTTCATTGGATCTTCTTGACTGTAAATTGGGATAATTATGCAAGCTGGGTTGAGATCCATAAAATGTGCATTCAGCACGTGGTCAATAACTGACTTAAGGTAAAATCTCAGGACAAGGTAACGCAGTTAATATACGTCCGTGTCCTTGCCAGGAGGCATCTTTCAAATTGATCACTGTCATCGTCATAAATATCTATTTCTCTGGGAATATCAGAGAGATATGGGCATTGCCCTGAGGAGCTCACTGTCCACTGGGGCCTCCTGAACACAAGTCTTGGCAGAGGCGCAGGCCAGATAGGTCAAAAGTAACATCTAGTCATGCTTACAAGGTTGGGGAATGCTTCATCTTGTTTGATGCCATCAAGTGGAGCACGACTCATAATGGTCATATGAACAGCTTACCTAAACACTTCCATATTCTGTGCCTTCATTATTCTCTCTGACACACTAGAGTCCATTGCTGAAGTCACTATGTAAATTCATCACATAGAAAGTGATTGAGATGCAGTGCAATGTCATAAAAACAAAACAAAAAAACCCACTCCTCACTATCGGACCAATAGGCAACATCATGGTTGTTGTTATGTGCCGTCAAGTCGCTTGGGACTCATAGCGATTCTGGTCTGTGCCAAATTCACTGTCTCCAACACCCCACTCCCATTACCCCAGTCACCGAATCAATCCACCTCATAGAGGATCTTCCTCTCTTGCGCTGTCCCTCCACCCTCCCAAGCATCACATCCCTCTCCAAGGATCGGTCCCTCCTTGCAACATGTCCAAACTATGTCAGATGAAGCCTCAGAATCCTTCCTCCCAAGGAGCAGCTTGGTTTAACCCTCTCCAGGGGGAACCTGTTTGTTTTCTTAGCATGATACCTTCAATACTCTTCTCCAGCACCACAGCTCAAAGGCATCAATTCTCCTTCAGTCCTCCTTCT
The DNA here is from genome assembly GCF_000299155.1 of Elephantulus edwardii. Lineage (NCBI taxonomy): Eukaryota > Metazoa > Chordata > Mammalia > Macroscelidea > Macroscelididae > Elephantulus > Elephantulus edwardii. The sequence goes on from NW_006399868.1 coordinate 3,699,402, forward strand.
ATCCAGTGGAACCTAGTAGCTACAAATATATCTTCACAGGAATAAAAACTTAACTCTGGACTGGGCTTCGCATATCCTATTCTAAACCCACATGCCAACAACACCCTTAAAGGGCTGCAACAGAAGATACTTTACCAGTTTGAGCAACCAAGTTCTCGTTCTTCTATTAAGGAACACACTTTACAGCCCAAAATATTGTCAGTAGACCCACCGTGTTGTGTACCACCTCAAGTAAAGAAAGGATTAAGGGAGAATTCCAATAGGCCATAGAAACATTTGTTATCTTAAACAGGGTAAGATGAAGATGTGAAGGACTGAAACACACGCATGAATCACACACTCAGCATGAGGGGCAAAGGGAGAGTCTGGGCAGATATGCATGCTTCTTGTGGGGGGAGCATCTGAGAAAGAGGGGGTAGGGAAGAATGCTGGTGCTGCTGTATAATTCTTCCCCACATCACCTGAATTGTATTTCTTCTTCCTGATGCTGTCGCCTCAGAACCAGGGATGCAGCCATGGGTACCTTCTGGATGAAACCAGAATCAGGGTTGATCCATAAGCAAGAGAGAGTAACAACACCTTCAAACTTGTACTCAAGGATGTCCAGCACCTGATGGGATAGATTGAACCTTTCCCCTACCTAGTAAATCGATGTTGGTAGTGAATGCTGTGGTACTGTCTCATGGTCAAGACAATCCGCTAAGGAACCTACGCACCCTGCCCAACATGAATGGGAGTGGACTGAGAGGGAAGCACTTGCTAGACTGGTCTTACTGCCAGTAGGCTACACTGACATGGCGGCTGAACCTGATGTCCCTTCCTAAGGAAAACAGTTCAGGTCAAAATAAATGACAAAAATGAAAAGAATAACTAATGGTAAAAGAGTAGATAAGCAGGCTATGAATTGGGAGACCTTTAACGTACTGATAACTCAAGACAGACTCAGGGCCAGTGAATAATTACTTCAGTAGGATTTTACACTCTCATTTGCTTGTGATCCAGTCAGAGCTGACTCACATCTGACCTTCCAGCTGTGTTTTGGGAAGCTGTAAATAGCATGAGAGGAGCTTGCACGTGTTTCTCTCATAAGGATACACTGGTAGACTTGAACTGCCCGAGAGGAACTGCCTTTGGGTCAACAGCACAACTTTGTGCAGACTACGATGCCACTAAAGCTCCCTAATATTTTATCAGAAATTAGAAAGTGGGGATGAGGCCTGATCAGACCAGATGGACACCTGCAGAACACCTGACCAGTTGGCACCTGGGTGACCTCACCTGTTCAGACTCTGTGCCCTGTTGGGGGATGAATTGCTAATAATGAGTTGGGAATGGTGCAATAATTGAGAGGGAAGTTAATCCTTCAAGAATGAAAAAGGTCACTAGCTGGAAGAGCCAGGGGGGTGACCTGGAGTGAATTACTGGATGTGGGCCTCTAGCCACAGTCCTCCACTGTGTAATGAGGAAGACTCCCCAACAAGATGGGCTGAAGCAGTGACAGTAATAATGAGCTTGAGAAGACCAGAAAACTTGAGGATAGTATAGGAGAGGGCAAGGTTTGGGTCTGCTGTTCATAAGATTACTATGAGTCATAGGCAACTCAATGGTACCCAACAACACTCTCTCTCTCTCTCTCTCTCTCTCTCTCCCCCCTCTCCTCTCTCCCCTCTCCCCTCTCGCCTGTCCTCTCTCTCTCTCTCTCTCTCACACACACACACACATACACAAGCTCTGGGGAACCAAACCCACTTCCTACAAGTCAATTCAACTCATGACGACCCCTCATTGGGTTTCTGAGGCTGAATCTTTAGAGTAGGAGACTGCCCTTGTTTCTCCCATGCAGTAGAAGCTGGTGGATTCAAAGCACTGGCCTATCTGTTATGAACCCAACTTGTTACATCATACACCATCAGGGGTCCTTACCTCTGGGAAAGGCTCTTTCTTCTCTGGATCCTGCATCTAACCTGATCCAGCAGCTTGGCAAACGCTGGCAAACCAAGCCACCCGCTGTTCCTCCGCTCCTGCCGCTTTGTGAGTTGTCACAGCCCTCCAGCCTGCAGCTTCATGCATAGATTTGGGATGTGCCAATCGCCACAACCACTGGAGCCATTTCCCTGGAGGTTTGTGACTTTTGTGAGAAGTTGCAGCAAATGATGAAACTCAAAGACAAAGACAGAAAGAAGTTGGGAGGAGGAATAAAATATACTAGAGGTGATGGAGTGCTCCAGAATTTGGAAAGGTTGGAAATTTACGATGTCTTTCATCTGCCTCATAGGATGAGCTTGGTGCAAATCCATCTAAAAGAATTCATTTGTGTATTTATGTCTCACTCTCTAAACATTTATTTTATCCAATTTACTTAATCTTCAAACGTTTGCTGAGCACCAAATGAAAACTTCAGACAGCTGTAGTGGCGCATTCCACAGGGAGTTGTTCTGTTAACCCAAAGGCTGTGTTTCTGGCATTTCATGTCCACCAGCAGTTCTTCAGGAGAAAGATGAGGAATCACGTCCCTGAGCCTCACAGCCTTGGAAACTCAACAGAAGCTCAGGGATGGGTGATTCAGACTCCATGGGAGTGGGGGCTGGGGGAACGGTGGAGAGAAACGTTAGCTTAGGCACTAATGGAACAGATATTGACAAAATAGCTAAACATTGAGGTATTTGTACAGCTGACTCAAAGGTACAGGATTCAAATCCCCCAGCTGCTCTGGGGGAGAAAGGACAGTCTCCTCTTTTGCTGCTTTCGTTCTCTGAAAATGCGGTAGAGTGGCAGCTAAGAGTCAGCTGTGACTCAATGATATATACCATCCAAAAGAACTGTATGCCTCACCATACCAGGTGCTGGATAGGAAGCAAACATTCAGAAACCCCTTTTGTGTCATCATTCAGAAACCTCTGTTGTCTCACCATTCAAAGCCCCTTGCTGGGCCACCCTGTTGGATCAACAGGATATGGCCCCAATATTCAATGACAAGAGGTCACTTCTGTGATTTTTTTTACCCCAGAATCCCTGGAAATTCACATTATGAATCTAATAATGAAAAGAACGTAGAAAAATTCAAACTGAAGGACAGTATTCAAAACACCTAGCCAGTGTTCTTCAAGAGTGAAAGCTATAAAAGATGTGAAAAGCTCAGACAAACTGTCACAGACTGGAGACGAGGTGCAGCCAAGGTTCTGCATAAAGGCAAGGTTGGTGAGGCTTCATCCACATTGGGCATGTTATTGAAAGGGATCGGTTCTTAGAAAAGGGCTTATACTTGGAAAAATGGAGGCTCAGAGGAGGAGAGGAAGTCTCTCATGGGAATGAATTGGTATAGTGACTTCAGCAACAGAGGAGATTGTCAGGATGGCCCATGATTGGATAGAGTTTCTTTTTTATTGAATTTATGTTGTGAAAGAACAATGTCATTATTTATCTTGTCTTATTGCTAAGCCCTCCTTTTCCCTTCACCCTCCCCATCCATTTGCTAATCTCTATTCCCTTCCCGCTCCCATTAACCTCCACAGCTGTTTCTGTGTGAAAACCTTTTCTTAGTCTTCCCCAGCCCCATTCAGTCCATAATACATGCCCTTTTCCAGATTATTTATTTTATTTAACTTTTAAAGAATATTTTTATGCTGGCTTTTCATTCAATCATGCATATCCCTTTGTTTTGTAACATTATAATTGATTAATAGACTTAATTATAATATCTGATCCATCTCTTATTGTGCATTGCTTTTCTCTTCACTCAGTTTACCTATTTATTAATTCTTCTTCCCTTCACTCTCCCTCTTGTTCCTCCTGTGACCTCTGCATGCACATACATGGCATGAGAGTGTGTCCTAGAAGGGTCTGGTTCACACATATTGAAGTCTCTGCACATCTGACCAAGGCCTGTGAACACCAGAGAGGTCAGCAGGAGGTCAGCAGCATTAGTGTGCACTCAGGTTGCTGCTGACCCTGGTCCTTCAGTCCAGGGGAGGAGGGATCATCTCACGGGAAGTGTGTGCTATTTGGGACCTTTGTAGGGAGAAGCCACATAGACTCCACTTTATGTAGCACTCACTCACTCCATTTGAGTAACCAAACCCTGTGTATGGAAAATTTGCTCCAGCCCTCAAGTTTTGTCTTGACCCGTTTCCCGAAATAGTAGTTGCTGTTGTTTATAAACCCAAGAAGCAGATGTTTTGCACTGTACCTGTGACTATGTCACTGTACCTTAGAAATTTGTCAACAGCAGGATATTGTAGTCTTGCCCCACATAGCCCAGCGTCTGAGGGGAGTAAGGGTATAAAAGCACCTAGCTGAAGCTAGGGGAGTGGGAATCCTGCTGTGTTGCTTGGACCCCCACCCCCACCCCACTTGTGCAGTGAATAAAGGACCTCACTTATAATCCTGCAACGTGTGTCTCAATTTGTTGGGCACAACAGCAGCATGTCCTGTAAGGACACTTGTCCACCTGCATGTCAGGTCCCTGTCTGCTGAGTCCCCTTCCCTCCCTGACCCTGAGCAGTACTCCAGGGAAAGGCTGATGGGTGTGACCACGGGGAGGAAGTGACTGGCAGACACACAGGTGACTAAGCTTGAAGAAATGCTGCCAAGCACCTTTTACCTCATCTACGCATACAGTCACACACATTCATACATACACACTCACTGAGATACACACTCACGTACACACTCTCACACTCAGCCCAAGTCTTATTCAGCGCAGATCAGCGTTCTCCAAAAGTGCCTCCTTCTGGATTCCATGTTCAACTGGTTGTGAATAATGGCGTGACTGCGTCTGTGTTGAAATAGGTAGGAAATCATTGATCTTTTCTCAAACTCTTCTTTGCTTCAAAGTATCAAACATGAGGTTTAGTTTCCCCTTCAAGGCCTTCCTGTTAATTAAATCCAATTAACTGATCTTTGCTAATCCAATTGGGAGGGAGGACTGAAACAAACAGAACCCCCCCACTGGCATTGACTCTGAATTTTAGCAGCCCTATACAACAGTGACTAGGGATGATAGAAGGAGAGTTGATGCCTTTGAGCTGTGGTGCTGGAGAAGAGTGTTGAACATACCATGGACAGCTAGGAGAACAAACAGGTTCGTCCTGAAGAGAGTGAAACCAGGCTGCTCCTTGGAGGCAGGGATTCTGAAGCTTCGTCTGACATACTTCGGACATGTTGCAAGGAGGGACCAGTCCTTGGAGAGGGACATCATGCTTGGGAGGGTGGAGGGACAGCGCAGGAGAGGAAGACTCTCAATGAGATAGATTGAATCAGTCACTGGGGTAATGGCGATAGGTGTATCAGAGACAATAAGACTGGCAAGAGAAAGAGCAGAGTTTAAGGTTCTTGTACATGAGTCACAGGGGACTCAAAGGCACATAACAACAACAACAACAACAATTCGACAGAAGGGAGCTCTTATGAGTTAAAGGTGACATGAAAGTGCATAACAACAACAATAATTCGACAGAAGGGAGCTCTGGTGACCTAGTGGGTTAGGACAATCACTGACAACACCAAGGCATTTGAGTCCTCCAGCTGAGGGAGAAAGATGGAAAATCTCCTCCCCAACAATTTACAGTCTCTGAAAATCTGCCGGAGAGTCGGCTGTTAGTTACTACGGCACGTCAGCACACAGCACAGGATGGAGGATGACTTCCCGCATGATTCCCAAAGTTGTAAATCTTCACGGGAGTAGATTGCCGCGTCTCTCTCCTGCAGATTAACTGATGGATTTGACATGTGCCAGGCAACCCCAGCCTATCCTGCGCCGTCTTCATCATTTCTCTTACACTTGATTCCATGGATGCAGTCAGTGTGTCCCTCCTTCTCACTAAAGCTCTTCCTTCTTTTACTGACCCTTATCATTCCAGAGATGAAGTCTTTTGCAGGGAATAGCCCCTCCTAACAACATCACCAATTGTTTTATTTTCAAGGGTTGTATTCTGTCTCTATACCCATTCAATCTATATGCTGGCATGTTATCCAAGAGGCTGGACTCTGAGGAGGAGTGTGGCATCAATATTGGAGGGAGACTCATCAATGACCTGTGTTCTGCAGATGACATAACTTTGCTTGCTAAAAGTGAGGACTTCAAGCACTTGTTGTAGAAGATCAAGGAAGGCAGCCTTCGGCATGGATTGCATCTCAATGTGAGGAAAACAAAAATTCTTACTACTGGACTGATAGGCAGTGTCATAATGGATGGAGAGGAGACTGAAATTGTCAACAGCTTTATCTTGCTTGGATCCACAATTAACACCTTTGGTACCAGCAGTCAGGAAATAAGGAGACACATGGCAATGGGAAATCTGCAGTTAGGGACTGACCTCTCCAAATTATTGAGGAGTAACAATGTCAATAGTCTTTCTGATTACTTGCTGTGCATCTGAGAATTGAACAATATATAAGAATGACAGGAAAAGAATGGACGCCTTTGAGCTGTGGTGTTGTAAAAGAGCACTTTTGTCCCATGGACAGCCAAAAGAACAAACAGGTATGTCTTGGAGAGGGTGCAGCTAGAATGCTCTTTGGAGGCAAGAATGATGAGACTGCCTCACATACTGTGAGGACATGTTGCTAGGAAAGGCTATTCCTTAAGGAAGGACATGATGCTGCGAAAGGTGGGGGGCTGGCGAAGGAGAAGACCCTCCACCTATTGGATTGACACAGGGACTGCCACAATGGGCTCTTGTATGTCAGGACGTGTGAGGATGGCACAGGACAGGACAAGCTTCAGATCTTTTGTTCATAGAGTCACTAAGAGTCATACTCAACTCAACAGAACCTAACAAAAACAATAACATGCCCAAAGTATGCAAGATGAAGCTTCAGGATCCTTGACTCCAAGGAGCAACGTGGCTACACTTTCTCCAAGATGTATTTGCCCATTTGGCAGTCCATGGTTTATTCAGTACTCTTCCACACCACAGCTCAAAGGCATTGATTCTTCTTCTTTCATCTTTGGTCATCCAAATTTCAGGTGCATAACAAGGAATTGAAAAGATGATACCTTGAGTCAGGCAGTTTGCAGCTGGAAAAGAGTGTCTTTTAATCTGTTAAGTACCAAGCTCTAACTGATGACATCACAGGAACAGCTTCTTACATTCTTTTGTACATGCAGCGCAGGGGCGGGGGTGGGTGGGGGAGTGGGTGGGCGTAGCCATGATGTAATGACTTGTCCCTGAGGGTGTGTGAAGTTCATTTACTCTCTCAAGTTTTGTCTATGTTTGAAAATTTTTTAACAGAAGTTTAAATGATTATATGTATATTGAACTCTATCCAAGTTTTTTGTCCAATTTTCTATAGGGGTTATTTTTTTCCATCTCTTTTCTTAATTTGTTAGAGAATTTTGTATATTGAGAAGTCTCCTTGTTAAATGTATTATAAACATTTTTGTACTTTATTCTATGGGTTATTATTTTTTAACTGAAATTTCATATCAATATAATTACACTTGTTATTATTTTCTGTATAATTTTTTTTCTTTTAAAAAGAATGGACTCACTACTAGACTATTTTAAAAACAAATAAACCAAAACCCTCAACATACCTGCTCTGTCTTCTAACACTTTTTCACCTTTACACTTTCCCCCCCATTTAAATCTTTGACCTCTCTGGAGTGTATTTTGATGTGATGATTAAGATCAAGACCTAGTGGGTTATTTTTTACTTTATTTATTCTAAGTATTTATGCCAATCATCACACTATTATTTAACTTTCATATTTTCTGCCCCTGTATAAAAGGCTACCTTTATTATATTCAGTATTACCATAATGGTTTGTTTTTTGTCTGAAATATCAGTTATGTTTTGAATATTTGTTTTCACCACCTCTTCTTAAGAAATCAAATGATTCTTTGTGTTGTACAAAGTGGGTGTTAAATACTTCTGTACACCCTGACCTTATTCAAGCCAAGCCTTATCCCCTTGTTCTGAATGACCGCTTCTTGGTCTAGGTACAAGTTCCACATGAGAACAATTAAGTGTCTTGAATTTCTGTTTTATGAAACATTATCGATAATTTATTATACTCCCTAAAGTCAAATATATTTGAAAAGTCAATAAAATACAGATAAACATCTTTCTGGTGTTCTATGCTTTCAGTCAAGATACATTTGATGTCAACAATGATATTCTTTGTTCCATATCTTCTTCTGAATCCAACTTAAATTTCTGGCAGTTCCCTGTTGATGTACTATTCTCGCCATTTAAAAATTTTTTTTCAGCAAGAGTTTCTTTGTGTGTGATATTAACGATATTGTTTGGTAATTTCTGTATTGTGTTAGGTTGTCTTTTTGGAATGAGCACAAATATAGACCTCTTCCGGTTGGTTGTGCTCCTAATTTGTTATTGAAGATGAGTGAGTGTATACTCACTTCGTCTGTTTGCTGAAAAACCTCACTGGCACCCTGCCAATGCCCTGAGGCTTATTTTTGCCAATGCCTTTTAGTGCAGTTTAGACTCCTTCCGTCAATACCATTGGTTCTTGATTATGTGCTACCTCCTGGAATGATGAGCATTGATCAATTATTTCTGGCATAGGACTCTGTGCCAAAAGAAATTAAAAAGCCTGTGAAAAGCAGCAGGGCACTATCTGAAATCTTGCCAAAAAATGCGACCTTCTGTTTAAAAGTCTCTCAGAATGTCACCAAGCAAGAGCTGCCTCTTAAGTCCAGTACCTTGGTGACTGGGATGGACCAAAACGTTCAGTCAGGAAAGGACCTTTCTTTTTTGCTAATGAGACAATACCCAAAATGAGAAACAGCTGTGCACACACATTAGTAATTATAATGTGGAATGTATTAAGTATGAATCTGGAAAAGTTGGAAGCTATGGAAAAATGAAATGGAACCCATGAGAATCTGTACGAGGCACTGTTGCTATAGTATTGAGTCAGACCTGACCTGTAGCTGACCCTCCACTGGGTTTTCAGAGGCAGCTAATTGTGTAAGAGGAGATTGTCTATCTTTCTCCTGTGGAGCAAGTGGTGGATTTGAACAACCTGTCTTCAGGGTTTTAGCACAACTTCTTACCACTCAGACACCAGAGCTAGGCTTTAGTGAGTGTAAATGAACTGGTTTTGGCTATTTTGAATTTGACAGTTATATAATTTGCTATCGCAGAATGACAAATGAAAGAAGAATGGTGTCATATTCATTGTCAAAAAGAACTTTCCAAGATTTATCCTGAAGTACAATGCTGTCAATGACAGGATACTATCCACACACATACAAAGAAGACCTACCATATAACTATTAAAATTTATGTACAAACTACTAAAGCCAGAGATGAAAAAATTAAAAGTTTCTACCAATTTTGGCAAGCTCTGGTGGCCTAGTGGCAAGAAACTGCACTGTAATCCCAGAGGCGAGCAGTTCGAATCCACCAGCTGTTCTGCTGGAGAAGGAGGGACAATCTTCTCCTGTACCAATCAGATCTGATTTGATGGTACACACACATACACACAAATAATAAAAATAAAAAAATATATTTTAAAAAAGTTTATACCAATTTCTATAGTCTGAAATGAATTGAACTTGCAATCAAGATTTATTAATAATAACTGGTGATTGGATTGCAAAAGTTAGAAACAGAACAAGAATTAAGGCCTTGGTGATAGAAACGGGGTTAGAGATGCACGATAGAACTTTGACTAAATATATTTTATGAAAAACAAAAGATGGATAAACAAGTGGTCCTCAGGTGAAATATACAGGAATCAAAGAAATTGTATCTGTGGAAGGAGATTATAGAGAAGGGGCTGATTATGGGACAGATCATCTATTCTCATATGTGAGTTCAAATGGAAGCAGAAGAAAAGAGCCAAAATATGACTTTGAGTGAATTCTATCTGAAGTTAGTAACTAGGTAAAGCATCGGTTTGACATACTGAATTGTAATTACCGAAGACTAGAGCACTTGTGAGATGACAAAAAGAACATTATGTACGAAGAAAACAAGTCACAGGTCCTGAGTGCACTCGAGGGAAGGAGCGTTTACAAGGCCTAGACTCAGGATCACCTTAGGCTATGTACGCCACAGTGGTTGTGTAATATTGCCTTAAAAAGAGGTGGGAGTAATTAATAATTTGGTTTTAGTATGAGATACATAATATAACGTTGTCGTTATTATGTGCTGCAGCTCCACTATGAGTTGTAGCAACCCTATGAAAAATAGCTCTGAACCGTGTCCTAATCTGAACCAATCTCACTGTCTCTGATGCACCTTCAGTCACCACAGTCACTGGGTCAATCCATCTCATCCGGGTCTTCCTCTCCTGCACTGACCATTCACCTTTCATATGCTCAATACTACATTCACAAGCAATTACAAAATTTGTTGTTGGTGCTGTAAATGTGTTTGTATATATACACACAAACCTTGTGTGACCAGTGCTAATATTGCATAAATGAACATAACAAGGAATGATAAGTTAAAAATAGAACAACTGAAGACATGCTTATTAAGAGAGGCTTGATGAAATATGTTTACGGCATTGAAGTCTTTGGGGGAGGAATATTTTATATTTTAGGACATTATGTCAATCGTAAGAGTACGGAATGAGGGTTGCAGAGTGGATTATATTTGGGGTTGGGGGAT
>NW_006399868.1:3710114-3745875 GCF_000299155.1 Elephantulus edwardii
AGATGTTCATTAAATTAAAAATAAAGAAATTAAAAAAAAGAGAGAGGCTTCATGATAAAACATTGCTTTCAGATATAATAGGGAAGGGAAGCATTTGGTTAGGGAAAAATTTGGAACTTGGAGATACACGAGTTAAGAACATTCTTTCTGCAAAAGATGCTGGAGGTCTTTTCCCAAAGGGAGACTGGTTCCAGTTGTCATTGGAGACTATTGCAGAGACTGAGGAGAGGGGTGAATTTCAAACTTTTGGGGGTTTTTTTTTGTCCAAAAATGTATTGTTGTTGTTGTTGTGTGCCATCGAGTCAGAAGTGACCCATAGCTGACCCTCCAGCAGGTTTTCAGAGGCAGTTAATTGCATGGAAGGAGATTGCCCATTCTTCTTCCCCAAACAAGCCTCCATTTATTTCTATGTGTCTATTTCCAGGAGAAGGTCTCAGGTTCAATAGCAGGGAGGTCCTCCAGCACTGAATGCCACAATCCCCCAATTAGCAACAATACCTTCATCAAGTTAATGACCCTGTTGATTGATGAGTGTTGGAATCTTTCATTTTGTTTTCCAAATGAGCATTTTCCCAGAAACTATAGTCTACACTAATTATTTACTGACCTACTTGATTGCTAAGGTGAATCCACTTAACAAGAAGATTAGGCAGGAAGAAAATGAATGCATCATAAAAGAAGCAATTATGTGTGGTATCAAAGAGGGCTCCAATAACATGTCTGTTCAGTAGAAGGTGTTCCCCCCCCCAAGCATAGAGTAATGTTTCTTTGCTCTTGTAGAAGCTCATTTAGATGAACTTCAAGTAAATCTTTCTAGAGACCTTCAGCTTTGTTCAATCTTCATTTACTTCCTTTAGAAAGTACATGGACATATTATTTCTTTGTACTACAAGTGCTTTTATAAAAAAAAATGTAATTGTGCCAGAAAGTATGTAAGTTGTGCCTTTGTCTGACCACCTGGGAAGGAAGTCTGACGCCATGATTATCGGTACATATTAGCTGAGGGTTCTGAGTAACAGGGGAGAACGCCACCAGAGGAGAGCATAACACTGCAGATTTAAGAAATGAAGTGTTTCTATGTGAGATGGAGAGCGCCACGGTTGTTGAACCTAAGCAGGGTTTGGTGGTTTGGTTGGTTTGGTTTGGTCTTTTATAAGGACCTGCCCTTTCAGCCTAACTTTAAGGTGGATATTTTGTCTAGATAAGACACTTGACTGCTCTGCTGCTACTCTCTTTGTCAGGGTGCTGGACTTTGGAATAAAAATAGATGTAAACCCTGGGACTCCCAGAAGAGCCTGCAGAGTTGGTGACGCACGTGAGCTTGACTCAGTCATACTGTTGAATCAGCCTGATGTGCAGTAAGGTCCTTTCTATACCTTGGTGGAGCCCAAAGGGTGTTGCGCCTCATTGGCACTTTGAATCCACCAGCATTTCATGGAATAAAGACCACCTGTGTGATTTACAACCTCAGAAACCCACTGTGGGGGCAGATGAGTTGGTTCTGACTTGACACCTATGAGTTGTGTTGATTCCATATATAGCATTGCAATTGATGTTCAAATGAATCCAAAGAGAAATAAAATGTGACGCCATTTTTCTGTTGTTGTTATTATGTGCCGTTGAGTCACCTGCTTCTCATAGCGACTTTATGTACAACAGCCCTAAACCCTACTCTATCCTGTGCTAATCTTATTGTCTCTGACAAACCTACCTTCATTATCCCAGTCACTGAGTCAATCCATCTCATCGAGGATCTTCCTCTCCTGCTCTGTCCCTCCACCCTTCCAAGCATGATGCCCCTCTCCAAGGACTGGTTTCTCCTTGAAATATGTTCAAAGTATGTCAGACGAAGCTTCAGAATCCTTGCCTCCAAGGAACAGCCTGGTTTAACCCTCTCCAGGATGAACCATTTTTCCAAGGATTTAAAATAATATGCTTCAAAAAAATAAAGCCGATTCAAACAGATAGTAGCCTCTACGGATCAGAATGAAAGACCGAGACAATATGAGTTAAAAATGAGTGATGGGTCATTCTTCACTTCTTTAATTTTGGAAAACGACCCATCTCTTTCTATTTGGGACCTATATTTTCTAATAAAACTATCTTTACTTTTAACTTATAAAAAGAAAACAGAAACCTTTCCCAAGTGGTAGGAAAGGCTGGCTGCATTAATCACAGAGAAGGTTGGGCTGGAGCTATGTGTTGAGAGAAAACTTTAGCTTCTATGCAGAGATTCACATTCATTCATGTAAATACAGCAGGTGTGACTGAGGACGAAATCGGCCTTTCATAACTATTAAAATGATAATTATAAAACAGAGGTCTTGAAAGCTCAACTGTTTCTCTGTCATCTTGGCCAAATTTCATTTGGAAGAATAAGGATAGAGATCAAAGCCAATCCAGTTATTTAATTTAATCTCACTGTATGACGCTAAATGATCTCATTACCAAATTGTACCCTAAGGCCATCCTGGGAAAACATGCTCTTCTATGTCAGACAAACTACTCTCAAGAGCAACTCCTGGCCAATGATATTTCTGAAGTTGCCAATTGGATGTGGTTAATATCTGAAAATTCCATCTTCTGCCCAATGCTTCTGCAGAGTTCTGTGGTTGACCTAACTTAGCACAGGACAGCTTTGGCCCAGAGAGTATCACATAACACCACCCAGTAACATTTGAACGATGACTGATTTTATAATGGTTTTGGTAAAAGACAAATCCATTCATTTGTTCAATTCATTCACTCCCAGTGGTGACTCTCCGTTGAATTTCCAGGGCTGTACATCTTTACAGGAGAAGACTGTCAACTTTCTCTTCTGGAGTGGCTGGTGAGTTCGAACTGTCAACCTTCCAGTTAGCAGTCCAACATGTAACACACTTGGGTGTATTAAAATGGCAAGAAAAAACCAGTGTTGGTGAAAAGTGCCTTCCAACTATCATTACGATCAGGTATTCAGGCACTCTTAATAAGAATTAACACCCTTGGTACGAGCAGTCAGGAAATAAGGAGACACATTGCACTGAGAAAATCTGTAGTTAAAGACCTTTCCAAATTATTGAGGAGTAGTGGTGTTAATCTGAGGACTAAGGTTTGTCTGATTCAGGTTATAGTCTTTCTGATTGCTAGCTATGCATCTGAAACCTGGGCAATGAATAAGGATAAAAAAACAAAAAACAAAAAAACAACGAATTGACATCTTTGAGCTGTGGTGTTGGAGAAGAGCACGGAATATCTCATGGACAGAAAAGAGAATAAGAAGATATGTCTTGGAGAAGGTGCAGCCGGAGTGTTCTTTAGAGGCAAGAATGATGAGGCTTTTTCTCCCATACTTGGGACGTTTTGCTATTCCTTGGAGAAGGACATGATACTGGGAAGGATGGAGGATTGGCCAAGGAGAGGAAGACCCTCAACCAGGTGGATTAGTACGGTGACTGCTGCAATGGGCTCTTGTGTGTCAGGAAGTGTGAGGATGGCACAGGACAGGACAAGCTTCAGATCTTTTGTTCATAGAGTCACTAAGAGTCATACTCGACTTGATGGTACCTAACAACAATAACAATAACAATAAGAACAACATCATTCAGGCACTGGCTGTTAAAATGCCTTGCAAAGAGTGCCATGACTGGGAATATTATGAATAAATAAGTTAAAAGACCAAAGTGTTCCGCTTCCACTCTCCATGTTTTAGGACCACTTTTCACTGGCGGGACTTTGTGGAAGCAAAAGGCTCAGGTTCCCTCCTCAACGAGGAAGCTGACGACCCCTTTCAGGGCAAGGCACACCCCAAACAAAGTTGTTTTATTGTGCCGGGGCAAGCAAAAACCTCCAGAAAAGGGATCTATCAGAAGAGTCCCCAGAGGTAGATTTTGGTCAGGGGAAATATATACCTTAGATGGAGATAGAAGCATAAAATGACTTAGAACTGGGCTCTCTTTGAAAACCCCGCAGTGTAAAATATCAAGTAATTGATCCAAGTGGACAATATGTTAACCAGCAAATCTAAATTGAGCTGACCATTACATGAAAGGCACCACACTCCTTCTAAACCCTCCCAATGAAAGAGGTAGCATTGTGCATTCATGCCTAATGAATGGATATTATGACACAAGCATATTTTTGGAGTACTAAAAGTTGAATTCAGGTTTTTAATGTAATGTACAGGCACATTGGAGTGGGGCCAGAAGAATTCTTTCAGGTCTTGGAGTCCTGAAGACATGGGTTCTAATCCTGACTCTTCCACTCACTATATTGCTATAGAAAGGCTGTGTGATGCCTTTCTCCTGTCTAAGTGAGGGGCATGGATGCGAGGTGGTATGGTTTAACCAGAAGACCCTGAAATTCTGCTTTGTGATGTTGGCAAAACCTCTTGGCTTCTCTTGTCTTCAGTTCGCTTCTCTATGGTGAACATGAGCTGGGCCGCCTTAGAGCATGATAGGACTCGCAATCATTCCCAGAGCTGTCTCTCTTCATTCACACCAAATAACTAAGGCACTCTGATACAACAGAAAGGGTTAGAGATGTTGGCGTGAGACCTAGGGACTTAATGCCCTGAAATCTGAGCTTGTCTTTAGAACAGGGCTTGTAGTGCCTACTTAAATGCAGCCACAGCAAAGATGAGGGGCCTCAGCTGACACCCAGGAGTGGTGGGGCCCCTTGTGTTTGCTTGTGTCCTACTTGGTGTCAAAGCGTCACCTTGTCCCTATGAGAAATGAACAACTTGACAGCAAGCCACCATCTGTCACGGTTCTTAGTGCAGATACAGCGAGATGCTGTCATGTAGACTGCTGGGTGTGGAATTGCAGGAAAGTGCACTAATGGACTCCAGCATTCCACACACAGCGGTGTGGGGTGTTCCCTTGGCAGTGGCTCCCATTCAGATCCCACAGGTAACCCTGAGACTTAATTCCTATGAGTCCCACAGGTCAGCACTGGTCACCCCCAAGTTCCCTTGAAGAAGTCCTGGTGGCTCAGTGGTTAAAACACGTGCTGCTGTTTGAACCCCCCCTTGGAAACCCAATGGAGTTCTTTACTATTCTACAGGGTTGTGCGAAACACAATGTTTATGAATGATTATATGCAATCCCAATTTAAAAACACCCTTCAGACACAAACAAAACCATAACATCAAACAACAAATATCACAGTAGGAGTGGCTGGGGTGTATGGCCGTCAAGTGCTGGTTGGTCTGCTCCGTGCACACCTAGTGGCCTTCTTCCCCCAGTCACAGCCCCGGAGGCCCTCCAGGGAAGTTCACTGCACACCTGTACAGTTGGAGGTCAGTCTATCACAAGTAACAACAACCACCATTATCCAAATGTTACCATAAAACTCCATGCAGGAGCAGAACCTGGGGACAGCTAGCTTCGGGGTGCAACAACAATTAGGACTGTTAATTACGACAGGACATTAAATATTGACAACAAAGGCAGCCTGCTGCTGTAAATATTTTATATAAACAACAAAGGATAGAGGCCTTCTCTAAGTAATTACATCCGGAAATTTCAGAGGCGTAGTCTTCAGTGGTTAGAGCGCTGAAGAGAGAGCTCTTATTATTTTATGCTGTAATTAGAAGGGTTTTAGGAAAGAACTTCAAAAGAACATGCCATCAAATATCTTGGTTCCTTTTAATGATTTTACTGATCACTATTGGAAGAGTTGCTCAGTATCAGATTCATCGGAAAAATTTAAATTATCACAGTCAATATGAAGGTATTTTCTGTTTTTTGTTTCATTTAATTTACCTGTTCACTAACCGGCTAAAATAAATTTGTACTGCAAACCATTCTAAGCAATTATTAAGTGGCATGGAGTCGACTGTAATTAGGTCTCTCATTTTGCAAGCCCTAAGTGTGGCACGCGCTCCCCCTACTGGCAACTTCTGAGCATGACGTTTTCACCCTCACCTGGAATTCACGAAAAACACTGGAATTCACTGAAAAACAATAAAGAGTTCATGGAATATTATGCACCGTAGATGCATCTAGAGGACGTTATGCTAAGCGAAAAAGTCAGTCGCAGAAGTACTATTATAGTATAATTTCACTATTACGAAAAGCTGAAGAAAAGTTTACACACAAATAGAATTCATTCTGGATGGAACTGAGAGGGAAGGAAATGGGAATGAAAATTAGGAAGCAGATAAGCTGGTGGGTGAAGGGAAAGACAACACACAATATAGTCGTCAGACATTGTAATTAATAAATTTTGGTGGTCTATTGTAGTTAGTCATAAAAATGTGCTGTGAATGATGAAATGATAATTTATAAAACTGATTATAATTTATAAAAACAAATGTGTGTTAATGATCTTATGAAAACTCAAGATAATGTGTAAACTTTTGCTCAAATGAAGTGAATTGTCTCAGGGGAAAAAGGTAAACCATTTACTTTTTGTTTTTACTTTAATGCCAACATGTCTCTTGACTCCCAGCAGCCCTGTAGGACAGAGTGTAACTGTCTCACGGGTCCTTCCTGGCCATGCTCCTCACAGAAGCAGACTCCTCCATCGCTGGACCTTGGAGCAGCCAGTGGGTATGAACTGCCAATCTAGAAGGTAGTCAAAAGCTAACTGTTAGGAGATGGTGCGTGCCCGCCGGCCGCCCGTACGGGGGATGTGTGCCTGCCGCCTGAAGGTTTGGGTTTCCTTGGACAGCCAGAGAAGATGATCACCAATACAATGGATTGTGGAAAGTCACTACCTGACCCTGAACCCAGTGCCAGTGACAAAAAGGAAATACAACTGTCAGCTAAAGAAGCAAAGGAGGATGGAGCCTCTGGGTTCAACCAGTCATCCCCACTGGACCCATCTGGGAAAACACTTTGCAGTCCAGAGGGGAGCAAATGACAGGAAAATATCTTCTAACAGAACAAGAAGGCAAGCAGCCTTAACCCAAGATCACCAGTAAGGTGATAAAGTGTCCTCCCTTTCCTCCTTCACATCAACGCCCCTGTTCAGCATGAAGAAGCCAGAGAGTCGGCATCCAGTTCCCAAATCAATAAGACAGTTGGTTTAAATACCATTGGAAAATGCTTACATTCCCTGGTCCCCACTAGATCCTTTTCATTTCCTTCACCTGCTCCCCCCACCAACCAATTTCTGCAGCTCTGCAACTGCATCCCTGCCCATCCTCACCCTTCTGCCCCCAACCCTCACCTCCTTGTACCTCCAATATGTTTTTCCCAATAAAATAAATTTCTTTTTTTAAAAAAACCTAAATGTTAGAGTCTTTAGGCTCTTTTGGAGTCAGAGAAAGCAGCCTGAAGGTAGACAGAAGGTGCTTGCTGTGTCGGAAGCACAGACTAGAGAAACGCCCACAGCAAGGCTTGAGTACTCACGGTGTGACTTTCACTTGATAAGCCAGATTGCCATTTGGCACCCTCCAGTCTCCTACAATCAATAACAACTCTACGAATGACAGATGTGGACCTTTGCCTGTCCTGAGCCTTCCTCACAATCTCTGCTGTGCTGAAGCCCATTGTTGTAATCATGGTAACAGAGCATTTTGCTGGAGACTTCCCTCTTTTTTTCTGAGCCTCATCTTTTCCCCAGGATCATGTCGTTTTCCAAGGCCTAGCCCCTCCTGACAACATGTCCAGAGTATGTGAGACCATGTTCTACCATCCTTGCCTCTAAGGAGCATCTTGGTTGCACTTCCTCCAGGCTAGAGTTGTTTGTTCTTTTGGCAATTCATGGCATACTCAATATTCTTTGACAGCACTAAAGCTGTTCAAAAGCACCAATTCTCTTTCGGTCTTTCTTAGGCATCATCCAATTTTCACACAGTCATGAAACAAGCGAAAATACCATTGCTTATAGGTCAGCTCTGAGCAATATCTCACCATTAATTACAAATCCACTTAGAAAAGGACCACCGAACATGAATAAATAGGCTTGAGAGAGCCTAGATATTAAAATTTCCTCTGTCCCATTGGTGGGGGAGTCTGAAGACTTGCATCGTTTCTAGAAAGGGTTTTGACATCATGTTCCAGAGTGTCCAAACCTTCAGGCCTTCCCTTCTGTGAGACTGCAAATGACTGAAAAGCTCAAGAAAGGTTGGATCAACTTAGAACAACCATAGAATAAAGGCTTAGCAATACATTGTAAAATCAATTACTGGAAGAGCTATGGAGCTATGGAGCACTTTCTACTCTCTCTCTCTCTTTCACACACACACACACACACACACACACACACACACACACACACACTTCCAATATTCTAGTACACAGGTGATGGTGCAGCCATGGAATATAAGGATAGCTGTATGTCTTTTCTCTGCTCTTGAAACGTTTATTTCAGAAAGCAACCTTGCTAGACTGTGCCTACTACCAAATCAGATCTGGGAACCTCTTGGTACTCTAACAAAGAAAGATGTCAGGATTAGGGAATTCAAGTAGCCAGAACTTAACCTTACATTCTATAACCAATTTGTACCTGATTCCCAAAGTTTTCTATTCATTCTCTTTACTTTTCTTTTTAAGGAGTGTTGTGGTTAGAAACATATTGGTTATTTTATTTCTTGGGTATTAAAATTTTCTTTGAAACTAGAGTTAGTACATGCTGTTGTTGTGTGTCGTTGAGCCAGAACTGATCTAGTGAGTTTTGGGAAGCAGTAAATTGCCTATTTTTCCCTCTGCAGATCAAGTTGTAGATTCAAACCATGTGCCTTTGGGATTGCGGTGTGGCTTTGTGGGCCAGCAGAACTGAAAACACAATATATTACAAGCAGATGGTAACTTATAGAATCGTTACAACACAGTATCTAACTGGGTGAGTCAGTCTCTAAATTGTGCTCCAAGAATGTAGCAATGGGTATATCACTTATTAGTAATTAACAAGTATGGAGCCATCATGGAGGCTGAAAGGAAGTTAACAAAATGAGTCCCTAGTAAAACATGGGCAGATACATGTCCCTGGAAATGTAAACAGTTTTATTTTGTTTCTTATTTCTATATAACAATTGTCTCTGGTGGATCATGGGTGCCTTATTGGATGAGTCCTTGTAACATACAGTTCAGCGCCCCATACGTGGGATCACCAAGGACTAAACCAAGAATCTTTTTTAACAGCCTTCAACATTCCTTCTCTGCCCTTCTGCCAAGTGTGAGTTCATCCTGTGAAGCTGAAAGTCAGTGAAGACAGGACGTGCCCCACATCCTGGTGAAACATTCTTCTCAAATGCACAAAGAAGCACATTCATTCCTAGAAACGGCCCTCAGCCATCTTCTTGTAGGGGCTTGTTAGGGCAACCCTCTGCTGGGTCAGTTCCCGTTGGGAGTTGTGCCCTCTCCCCAGGCCGAGAACCTGCCTGATCATATTTGTGTCCTAAAGCCAATTGTTTTGTGTTATGAGAAAACTACTGACTTCTCTTAGAAGTTTTATGGGAACAGCTGAAGAGAGGAGGGTGACCTAGGTGAGGGAGAGGAAGGCGGGTCCTGAGAGAGAAGAGAATTTAGAATCCCGAGAATAAAACTGAGTTTGAATGGGGATGGGGGAAGCTAAAGGATTGTATATTTGAAAAGAAACATCATTTAATATTGCCAATGTAGTACATACACTATGTATATGCAGTAAACTAAAATACTAACCGCTTATCAGTTAATGAGATTGAAAAGAATCATTTTTGAAAGTCCTGTGTCCTAAACATTAGAGGAATTATTTTGACCCTTTAAACAAATGCAAATCACAATATTATATATGCATGATGATGGTAAATGTCAAATTGCTGTCGTTATTGTGAAGTGTCATTGAGTAAGTGATGACGTATGGCGACCCTAAGAACAAGACTTGAACTCCACCTACCTGCTCCATTCCCACTGTCTCTGACGCCTGACTCCATTGTTATAGTCACAGGTCAATCTATCTTGTTGGGGCCTTTCCTCTCTCTGACTCTCCGCCCTTTCCCAACATGATGTCCTTTTCCAAGTGGAGTAAAAAATCGGTGAAGATATTCAGCTTGTCCTTACTAATATGAAAGTTATTGTTGCATAACCATTAAAATAATTATGTTATATAGTGCTGCTATACCAGAAAGAACATAAATGAGCAGCTTCAGTAAATATAGATATTTCTATTTTAAAATTAATTATAATGACAGTTTACAGAGACTTAGGGTTTCCATTCATTCCTTGTTGCACTTTCCTCCCTGTCCACCCCTTCCCCCAATTCGCTCTTCTCTTTGAAAAGTAAAAGAAAAAGTCTTTCATTGTTATACAATCCCTCCCCCCAAGTCCACCTCACTGTGCAGCCTTCATTCTGGACTCCTGTCATAACAATAATACCTAATCATATATCCCTTTTAAACAGCTCTCTCCCTCATCTGTTTCAATGCAGTATACATTATTTATCCCCTCTTTCTCAGTCTTTCCTCAACCCTGATGTCAGTCCCAATTTACAAAAGTGGCCTTATGCAATATTTGTCCTTTCATGACTGAGATATTTCACTCAGCATAATGTCCTGCAGGATCACACATTTTGTATAATATTTCATGAGTTCCTTATTTTTCAATGCTGTATAATAGTCCACTGTGTGAATAAACCAGAGCTTCTCTATCCATTCGTTTGTTGATGGGCACTTGGGTTGTTTCCAACTCTGCTCTTGTGAACAAAGCTGCAATAAACATGGGTGTGCATATATCTGTTTGGGTGACAGTTATGGTTTCTTTAGGGTATAATAACAATCTTTCTTATAGTTTGTTGTGTTTGTTGTTTACTGTCAAGTCAGAACCGACCTATAGCTGACCCTCCGGCGGGTTTTTAGAGGCAATTAATCGCATGGGAGGAGATTGCCCACCCTTCTCCCACTCTTCTAGTTTAGGAGATTAGAAATCTAACTTTAGGGCTTTGAGTTGTGGGAAAGCCTCCCTCTCTGGCAGCTGCAGGTGAAGGTCTTTGTCCTTCCAGCGTCTGTTCCTTGGATCTTCAAAGGATGTGCACACCTGTCTCCACATCCCTAGCTGTCTCCTCAAATTCTCCTTTTATATCATCTCACAAGAGGTTGACTCAAGACACCCTCCGTATCTCATTAATGTAGTAAAGAAAACTCACTCTTGGCTGAGGTGGAGTATTCTGCATGGGGGTGACAATGGAACCACTGAATACGACTCTGCATGTCTTTTTCTGTTGTTGCGAAGCACTATCAAGTGGGTCCCAGCTCACATCGACACCCTACTCAACCGAAGGGAACACTGTCCAGGCTGGTACTATGCTGACCGTCCCTGCTGGGCCGGAGTCCATCGCCTCAGCCCAATCAATCCCTCAACTTGTGGGTTTTCATTCTTTTTTCTTTTTCAGGCTCTGAACTCTGTGAAAATATGATGGGCAATCTCTTCCCATATGATTAACTGTGTCTGAAAACTCTCCAGAGGGTCAGCTATGGGTTGATTCTGACTCTACTGTGCAGAACAACTAACTATATCAAGCACGATGTCCTCCAGGGCTTTCCCCTCCCAACATGCCCCAAACATGTGAGATGGAGTCCCACCATCCTTTCCTCCAAGGGGAGGTCTGACTGTATGTCTTTCCAAGACAGAATTCTTTTTTTTTGGCAGGTTATGGTCCGTTCAATACTCTTTACCAGCACTGTTATTTAAAGTCATGAATTCTTCTGGAGTATTCCTTATTCAACTCTCACATGTATATTGACATGACTGAAAAGACCATAACTTGAGTCAGGTGCACTTTATTCCCCCGAATGACATTCTTGCTCTTTAACATTTTAAAGAGGTTTCTTGCAACAAATTTGCCTAAAATAACATATTGTTGATTTCCTGACTGTAGTTTCTCTAGGTTTTGATTCTAAGTAAAAGGAAATCTTTGACAACACCAATCTTATTTCCATTTATCATTTCTTGAAAATATTAAGGGCACCTTGTGTTTTTTCTTTCAGGAACTCCTTCTCCTCCCACCATCACGGCTGCCATTTTGATTTTGACCCTTTCTTTCCTCCCAGCTGGACATAGTTCTGATTATCCACACTCCTTTCTGGGAAGTTGGGGAGAAGTAGGGTTGGGTTTCCAATTACTCTTTTCCCCTGAGAATTTTCTTCTCATCATTTCTTGCTTCCCAGCTGAGGGAGGTATAAGATCAAAGGGGGAGAGGGAATGTGAGATATCCTGCTGTAATTAACGTACACTCTGAGTCTTGAATGGGCTTCTGTGTCTTCTGCATATTCCATCAAGTTTAACTGTGTAAGGAGATTGCTTTAGGACTAGCCTCTTAATGAATACAGAGCTTGATTCATGTATTGAAGTGTTGGAGGGTAAAAGTCTAAAACAAGGTTTCCCAAATCTCAGACATCTGAGGAGATAGAAACAAAAACTCCCTCTGTGTGGTGGGATTCAGAGATGCTCTTTGCAACTAGAGCTGGGAAGCTGTGGTTTATACTCTCCCTGTCTTCTTCCCTTGAGACTCTTACCAGACTAGGGTTACCTGGTGAGGTGTTTTAAAATGGAGAGTTTGGGGTGTCTGCCAGATGTTCTGACTCAGTAGTAGGCCATGGGTGGGGCCCTGGAATCCTCATTTCCCCCTGGTGGTTCTGCTGGAACTGATTACTGGCCACAGTTGGAGAGTACTTCTAGCAACTGATTCTCAGCTCTTCCCACAAGTTAGAATTTCTGGGGAACTTGAAAAAAGTTTCCTATGTCTTGGCCCCATCCCAGATGGATTACACCAGAACTTCCGGGGGCTGAGCTTGGAAGGAGGATTTGTTAAAAGTACAGAATAATTCTAGCATGTAACCAGGCTGACAAAGAGCTAGGCTGTGAATGAATGAACATTTAGGGGAAGCTGATATTTAGAACATGCCTGGAGACAAGGATAGTTATGTACTATGTAATATATTTTGAGTCTCACAACAATTCTGTGAGTTTACTATCATTTCTACTAATTTGATGTTGTTGTTGTTGTCCTGTGTCATTGAGAAGGAAATGACTTATAACTGACCCTGCAGGGGGTTTTCAGAGGCAGGAAATCACAGGATAGGAGATAGTCCATCTTTCTCCTGAGGACTAGCTGGCGGATTTGCTAGAGGTGAAAAGATATATGGAGTCTTGGAATAGGTGTGTAATTAGTCTTATGACATATATCTTATAAATGATGTAATCAACATTTCAATATTTGATTCTAGGGCCAAAGTTGGTGCAAATAGTTCGTTAGAGTTTGCTCAGGTAAAGGCTGCTTGGCGAGGGAATCCTCTCAGCAGCTCTGTGGCGGAGGGTCCAGTGTCCTGCGTTCATTAAAGAACAAGCCACTTCCTCAGTGTATTTGTGCATCCAATATCCTCTTTTATTTCATTCTCTTCAGTTCTCCTCCTTTCAGTCTTGGTAGGCTTCGGCATGATCATATTGGACTCATAAAAGATTGTTGTTGTTGTTGTTGTTGTTGTTGTTGTTGTGTGCCAGGAAGTCAGAACCAACTCATAGCTGACCCTATAGAAGATTTTCAGAGGCTTTAAATTGCATGGGAGAAGATTACCCATTTCCCCCTCAGAGTAACTGGTGGATTTGAACTATGTGCCTTAGGGATGGCAATGCAGCTTCTTGTCACTAGGCCACCAAAGTGTTTTATTCTGCCTTTTCTTTCCTATTTTCTGGACAAATTTGTTCAAGACTTATGCTGTTTATTCCTTAAATTTAGAATTTGTTGGTGAAGCCATCTGAGCCCAGGGTTTTTTTGGTGGAAAAGTTTTCATTTACTGACTGCATTCAACAGTTATAGGACCTTTCAGATTTTCCATGCTTCTTATGTCAGCTTTAGTAAATTGTGGTGTTTTCTATTTTTGGTTTTTTTTTTTCTGGGAAATCCTTGTTTTCACTTAAATTTTCATTTTAGTGGAAAAATGTTCTCCATAATACATTTTTCTTGTTTTCCGATGTCTGCATCCTTACTAGTGCTATTCCTTCCTTTCTTGATGAGGCAATTACAGGTGTTTGCACAGTTTATCTTGTTTCATAGTTATCCTGTTCACCTCTAATATATCTTGAATTACTTTTGTCTAGTATTCTATATCTGAGAGTGGCCTATTAAAACCATCCATCCTCATGGCAGATTTTTCTGTTCTTTTTCTGGATGTTTATTTTTATGTTACGGATTTTGAGCTTGTTTAGAATGGAAATGTATTTAGATTTCCAAGGGGTAAGAACAGTAAAACCGATAAAAATATATAAATAAAAAGAATTTAAAAAATGCAAAGCTGGTTCCTAGAATGGAGATCTACCACCATTCTTGACCTTTTTCAGTATTTCTGAACCACCCCCTGGTAGCCACTGTGTCAAGCCATCTTTCTGAGGGTCGTTTTCATTTCCCCACTATTTTTCCCAAAATGATGTTTTTCCTCTAGGGACTGGCCCCTCTTGACAACACGCCCGCAGTGTATGAGAGAATTTCAATATTCGCCGCTCTCAGGAGCATCCAGGCTGCACTTCCTCCGGGATAAATCTGCTTGTCCCTTGGGACAATAATCAACAACCCTCATTTTCTTTCTTCCTCTGCGTGATCTTTTGGGGCAACTTATGTGAATGGTCTATGATTTAGATTAGAGGTTTGCTCAGGGCTAACTTCTCGTACACTGAAACAGTCAGTGGATCTTGACAAAATGTAGGCGGACTCAGTAAGTGTGGGATGGGGCTTGAGGTTCTGTGTTTCTTTCTTTTTTTAAATGTGTGTGTGTGTGTGTGTGTGTGTGTGTGCGCGCGCGCACCGTCAAATCAGATCCAACTGGTACAGGAGGAGATCGCCCCTCCTTCTCCAGCAGAGGATCTGGTGGATTCAAACCACATGTATCTGGTATTGCAGTGCAGCTTCTTGCCACCAGGCCACCAGAGCACCTGGTACTGCGTCTCTTATAGGCTCGCAGAAGGTGCTGCTGTTACTTCTTTATGGATCTGATTTGAGATAACAAGGACATGACTTAGCTAAAGGGCTCCCCATGAGAACGTTCTTTGTAGGAGATGACCTCATGGACACAGATAATACCTACACACATCTATCACTATTTAGATTGTGATCTCCCATCTCAGATTGTGTATAGCTCACATTCAGAGACCAGCTGCAGTGCCAAACCACTTTGTATCACTTTAAATGCCAGTGCCAACTGACGAGAAGTTAAACCCAGCCAAAACAAAGACACTAAACATACCTGTTAGAGAGTCAAGAAGTCGGGTTTGTAATACTTTGAAAAACTAAACTGACCTTTAAAAAGGAATTTTTGCTTCAACAGTTGGTGTTTTTTTTTTAAATGTTGTTAACTCTTAAAAATCACTAAGGACCCCAAAGAGCTTTGGTTTATGTGAGCTGTACAAACACAGAAAATCTCCAGCGTGAGTTACAGCTTTGAGAAGTTAATAGGGGGTCAGCTGGGAGTTGAAACTACTCAGGCAATGACATCTATTAGATATTTAAGTCAATGATATTTGAGTCAATGACATCTATGAGATATTTAAACTGAGATACTTTAAAGATATTTATGTATTAACTTTGGAAGCAGGAGTGGCATCCACTTGCTAAATAACATGAACTTGGATAAATGTCGATGATTGTAGAAGGGCTTCAGGCCTTTTGTTCATAGGGTCGTTATGAGCTGTGCTCGACTAGAAGACAACCAACAACAACAACAATGCATTAACTGATTTGAAGCAATGATAGAAATCTGTTGCTGTTAGTTGATTCTGACTTTTGACGGCCCCATGTGTGATGGAGAGCAGCTGTTCCCTAGGGGTTGTTCTCTGGCAGTAATCTCCACAGAAGCAGATTGGCAGACCTTTTCCTCCTCAGCGCCTCAGAGTATCAGCTTCTACCCTTTAGACTTGTCGTCAAGTGCAAACTTGGTATCACTTTGGTGAAGTTTTTGCTATCTGAGGAATGAATAAAATAATCACTGCCCATAATGTGTGATCTAAATAGCACACTTTTAAGAGAAAAGTAACAATCAACCCAAATATATAATGACAACAGCACACTGTTTTGCATTTTGGCTGATACTGTGAGGTCTCCTGTGACCGCTGAACTCTCACATCTGCATTCGTCTGTTGTGATACTGAGCTTGGTGCCACTCAGCCTCTGGAAATCCCCACTCCCCACTCGAGAGAGAGGAGAGTCATGAGGCAGGTAAACCACCTCCTATTGTAATGAAAACAATTTGAGAACAGAACCCAGGAAGGGTCTTACCTCTCTGCATCGGTGGCCCATCTTTCTGTGGCATCCTTACCTCAAATCCTAGGGCCTGTGATCACGAACACACTCATAGGTGGGCAGAGTGGGGCTTCCAGGCGGGAGCTCTGGTGGTGCTATTGGTAAGACATTTGACTGTCAACCAAAAGGCTGGAGATCTGAATGCCCTCGTAGCTCTATGGAACAAAGATGAGGCAGTCTACTTCTGGAAAGATTCACAGCCTTGGGAACCCTTTCAGGCAGCTCTACAGGGTCACTGTGAGTTGCAATGGACTGGTGGTGGTAGGTGGGATTTTAGGACCTCAATTAATTTAAGCACACAATCAAAAAAATTGCTCAAACTCATTGCTCTTGAGTTGGAGCTAATTCCTAACGAGCCCTCCAGTGGGTCTACAAGGCTCTAAGTTAAGTGAGAAGTTAGTGCCTTTTTATCTCCCATGGAGCAGCTGGTAGATTCAAACTGCCAGAGAGGAGTAACTAGCCTTTGGGTCAGCCGCACAACTCTCTATGGACTGTGTCACCCTAACTCTTCTCCTACTAACTAGTGGTCAATAAACTCAAACCTACAGAGAGTTGGCAAGTCCTAAGCAGTGCATCACACAAGTAAAGCATCTGCTGACAGGCCTGGGAATTCTCCAGCTGCCGGAACTCATGCCCCAGGAAATAAATGTGTTGGTTGTTAGAAAGGTGAAATGTCTGATGTTTTAGACATTGTGTGAAATCCTCATGAGGCAAAGATTTAAATTTTCCCTGTTATAATTGTGACCTTTTTAAAAAAAATTATGGATTTTTTTCTCTAAAGAGAGGAAAAAGAAGAGTAAAGATTATCAGAGCACAAATGTGAAAAGTATTGCTTATAATTGGCTACTATTTCTTAGATCTCAACTGTGAAATAAATTAGTGCCTTCGGTTCTAACTGGAAAGAGGACAAAATGAATACTTGTGGAAATATAGACTTCATGTGTAAACACATCCATTTTCTTGTGCATTGTATGCTAACCACCATACCATCACACAGTGCTGTCAGTTGGAATTTTCTCTCTTACTATTGCAGTGATTGATTCCTGGTAATGCAATATTTAAAACCTTGAGCTACCAATCAAATCATCAATTCAAACCATTCAGCTGCTTCAAGGGAGAAATGTGTAACAATCTTCTCCGTAAAGATTATGGTCTTGGCAATCTTATGAGACTTTTTACCTGGTCCTATGGAGCCGTTAGGAGTCTAAATTGACTTGACTTTTTGTTATTGATGATGATGAATCTCAGTGTTGTGCTGTGTGTGTGACAGTTTTAATTTTGCTTGTCTTCATATTTTTGTTTGTTTTCTAAGAACCCACTTTTGCACTTGGATGTTTTCTGGAACTATGACCGGCATCCGTTTTGGTAACGGGTAAGATTATTCAGAGACACATAGTTCTTATGTGAAAATGACAGCTTCCACAAAAGTAAAACAGCATATTAGGTGTGCATGAACACAGTCTAGGTCAGAAGAGAACTGGTCCATGAGACAGAACAGTTCCTACCTCTTTCTTCCCTCCCATGTGCTCATGATAGCTTGATTAGCCATCCTTTCCTCACCGAATATTCTGGAACATTGCGTAAGGCAATATTCACCTGGATTTCATTTCCTTCCTGTGTTCCACCCAATATATGATAATTTATATTTTCTCTCAGAGAATTTTGAGAAAGCTTATTTTTTTTAATGCATTAACGATTCCTGTTCTCTTCTACTTCATAAGATTATAATTAATATCAAGTCATGGCAATAATAAACTTAACATATCCGTTCTGACCCAGAATAGCTTTCTGAAAGAGAAAGACTATTGATTCTCCTCTTATTTCACTTGTACTATGTTGTTGTTGTTGATTCCCTTCGAATTGAGTACAACTCATAGTGACCCTATGAACAAAAGGCCTGAAGCCCCTCTACAACTGTTGACATTTATCAAAGTTCATAGAGTTTCTGGAGGCATGCTATTTAGGAAGTGGATGCCATTCCTGCTTCCAATAAAGAAACCTCAAGAAATACAAAAGTTGTATTTTTAAGTTGAAATACATTTGCAAATATAGGAAAATAGATGAGAACACACATATTCTTTATATTATGGATTTTTTTAAAGAAAAAAATTTTACTATCACAGGTGAAGCGTTGAGTTGTTAGCTTACCTGGACATCTTCATCAGTGAAATGTCTGTTCAAGTGCTTTGTCCATTTTGTGATTGGATTGTCTTTTTTATTGTTGACATCGTCTATGTATTTTAGAGATTGGACCCTCACCAGGCATGCTGAATTTGTTTTCTAAGTTTGTAGGATCTCTTTCTCCTTTTACTCTTTTATTAAAGTCTTTTGATGAACACAAGTCCTTGATTTTTAAGTTAAGCTTGCTGAGTTGGAGCCAGCCCCTAGCTGACCCTCCAGCAGGTTGTTCGAGGCAGTAACTCTCACATGAGGAGGTTGCCGACCTTTTCTCCACAGACAGCTGGTGGATTCGAAAGTCCTGCCTTTGTGTTGGCAGCACAGCTTCCTACCAGGAGGTCATCAGAGATCCTGAAGTGATCTTTGAGAGGCCTCAATTATTGTTTTTCTGTTATTGGTATATTTTAAAAGTCGTGTTTAATAGTGAAAGTATAGCTACTCTAGATCCCCTTAAAATTCTCTTGCTCTGGTCACTGTCATCCTTGTCATCTCAGACAAATTCCAGAGTTTCCTTTTGCCTTTTATCCAGCTAAAGGGAATAGGAATGGGGATTGAGGTGTAGGGGTGGAGAACGGAGCTTAGTATCCTTAGAGGTAGCCTGATCAGGAACTGCCCCATCAATGAGGTTGCCACCAGCCACTCTGGATAGGGAGGCTTGTCTTCAGATATGACCAGGGGAGTGTTCTGCTTTCTTCTTGTCTCAATGAAGTTGAATTTTCAGAGCTAGATCAACAAATCTTTCTTCCAAGATTCCTCCAGGTGAACTAGAATCTCTAGCCTTTTGGTCAGCAGCCATTTTGCATCACCAAGATACTACTCCTTTAAGAAAATAGAACACACATCTAGACAAGGCTTGACCATCTGCTAAGAATGAACAATGCAAACGTCTTTTAAAACAGTTTCAGCCTTTGCTTTCCTGAGGAAGCTGCAGATGCAAATGAGAGTTGGCATCTTACTCCATAAAACCATCACAAAGAGTAATGTAGCACTTTTCATCTTCAAAGCATTTCAGGGCTAATTAATTATCCCATCTTCCCAAAGAAGTGAGTGCTATTAACTCCATTTGAAAGATAAGAAAATGGAGACCTGGAGAAGGCAGGTGGATGACTTGGCCAAGATAAGAGGGTGTCAGCATGGAAGATGAGGTGATAATTTATGTATGGCTTAATGTTTTGTTTCATCTTGAGAAAGGGAGGTACAGGGAATCCCAAGCCAAAGGGAGCCAGAGACCTCTGCCTCTGTTCTGACACCATAACTGCCGGTATTTGAGAACACTCAGCACCAAAGGGGCTGCCAGTGTGGTGTGTGATGATTCTGTGCTTTGCACAGAGGACGTTTTACACTTGGCACATATGAACACGCACTGGTTTGAAGGTGACCAAAATCAAGAATAAGCTGTATTTTGCTTTGTAATATTACAAGGTTATCTTTGCAGGGTTGACGGATGCCCTGGGTGGTGTGGATGATTTGCTCTCAGACACTAACACAGCGTTTTGAACACACTCAGTAGTCCTGTGGGACAAAGTCCTGACAATCAGCTTCCATTAGGATTCCAGCTGCTCTCAAATTACAGCACTCATTGCTTGTGAGCTGCTTGCCTGCTATATTCAGCTGACAGATGTCCAGATCGCCAAGTCAATGGGTCAATTAGTAGACTTTGGAAAAACCTCCATGGTGGTTCCTCTGAACCTCAAGTACCCCTTCCCTAGAAAAGGTCCTTTATTATTCACACATAGGTTTTAGCATCTGAAATGGAGGCAACCACAGCTACAGAGCAAAAAGAACATTTAAATTAGGACCCGCTTCATTTACAGTGCAGAGAACTCTGGTGATCAGCCTGTTGCTCTTCAGGAGGAAAGATGGGTAATCTTCTCCCTCTGAAAGTCAGATGGCGTGTCAAATATAGGTTGGTCCAAAAGCATCACTTAACTTACATCAACATCATTCCCCATCCAATCTCCACCTACCTCGATTGTTGTCTTTATTAGGAGCCTCTGAGTCAACTACAACTCACAGTGGTGAACAACAGATCCACACTTTGTTCTATCCTGTGCCATCCTCACCAGCTCTGAAATGCTTGAGCCCATTATTACAGTCACCATGTCAACCCATCGTGTTGAAGGCCTTCTTCTCTTTCTCTGACCCTCCACCTTTTCCAGCTTGAAATGTTTTTCCAAGGACTGACCTGTTGGACTAACAAAAAGTGCTTATCATCTGTCTCTTACACACCTATCAGACTAACCAAAAATACAGCAGATTGTCCCCTTTCTTTGGCTGCATCTTAAGGAGATTGATTTGTTAACCTGTGTAGTATGTTTATATGAGATGAAACCTTAGCTTTATTTTTCTAATATGTACAAATTTCCCAAAACGTTGTAGTTTTGAGGTAAAAATGGCCACG
Source organism: Elephantulus edwardii (assembly GCF_000299155.1). Taxonomy (NCBI): domain Eukaryota; kingdom Metazoa; phylum Chordata; class Mammalia; order Macroscelidea; family Macroscelididae; genus Elephantulus; species Elephantulus edwardii. The sequence continues at coordinate 3,730,885 of NW_006399868.1, forward strand.
GAGAACCAAATGAAGTAAAACAAAGGAATTTATTATCAGCTCTCAGACGGGTTCCGCACTCCCAGGCTGGAGGGAGGCAGTTGGAATGGAAAGTCGTGCCTGGAAAGTTACAGCAAAGGTTTTATGTGTGTGGGTAGGGAGGTAAATGGATTTATTTGGTGGTCAGCTCCCTGTAGAGGACATTAATTGGATGCCCTCTGCCCATTTCCACGTAAGGAGCTACTTAGGACCCTTAGGTAAGTTGTGTCATAGCTGACATTTAGGTAGGATGTGGCTGGTGGTCGTGCTCTTCCCCGATTGGCTGTAACCATCTTACACCAGGTGGATTGGAATGTTCCCCCAGATGTACGTCAGCGTGGAATGTTGCCCAGTTTCCAGGTGGCCTTTCAGTAGTCATTTTGGTCTCGGTTTGTGTTGTTTGCAGCCCTGATGCACATCTCCTTACTTTTTGGCTTTCTCCTTTCTATGTGGTGTACAAAATGAATTGCTTATCTTGACTTTTGCAGCTGCAGTGGTTATGGTTTTTACGCCTACCATGTAGTCAAATAAATACTCCTTGTAGGGTTTATTATGGAACTCAGTGGCCTAGTGGTAAGGAGTTGCACTGACAACCCAAAAGCACATGGTTCAAATTCATCTGCTTCTCCATGAGTGAAAGAAATGGGCATTCTCTTCCCATGTGACATATAGCCTCTGAAATCCTACTGGTGGAAGGTCAGTTAGGGTCGGTTCTGACTTGACAGCACATAAAAGCAAACGTAACAAGGGTTTACTCTGTAACCCTTGGAGTCACGATGAGTTGGATGGATCTTTGGGCAGTGTGATGAGAACACAGACGTTTTAATAGATTCACACTCCTCAGTTACTGCCCAGAGTTTGAAGAATCACTTGATTTTTCTTTAATAAGAACTTTGCAGTGTGCACTGATGACATCTTGTACAGAGGAAAAATAACACCTGTTACATGTTTGACAAAATTCACACTGAAAGATGCCATGGAATTGTGAGCCTGGATCACCCAAGATAAGATATAATTGGGATATAATCAGCTCAACATGAGGTGGACATGCAAATCTTTCATGTTGAAGTTCTAGGCATGTTGAAGTTAAAATAATCCCAGCATCTCAGAACTGGAGCATCCATAAGTGATGTTCTCCACCCAAACTAATTGCCCCAACAGCCTGTAATTGCCTGGCCTCAGGTAAGCTTGCCTCATCAGCATAACTTCTGCTTTCAGTAGTGAGAGAGGGGCAAAGAAAGTCTACCTAGGTGTTTCTCAGGAGATTTTTATTAGGCATTAAGCTACATTTCTGAACCTCAAACCCATAAATGTGACTTTCCAATGACTTAGCAATCTAGCTTCAGGTAAGTGCTATTAATACCACAACTCAAATATTACCTGCTTAATATACAAGGTTTGGATTTGTTAAATCCACACCTTGTGTTTCTTCTCTGTGTTATTCTCACCTATTTGCCAATGAACCTTTTTAATTGTCTTTTTCTTTAATTTTGCGGAAGCTTCTTAGCTTTTCTTCTCCTCTAAAGTAAAGCCAGCTTTAATTCTTTGATGTTGCTGCTGCTCAGTCCTTCAAAGACATCCTTGTTACCTTCTACTCAGGTCAGGAAGAAGGGGGAAGCCCTCAGCCTAGCCCAGGTTTTTCTCCTCCACTCTTTCCTAGCTGCAGCCCTCTTCCTCTGGCTCCGCCTTCTTGGCAACAATAGATAAACACTGATTAGTACTTAGGATCCTGGACTATGAATGGGTTGAAGACAGTAGGTTTAAGACTCCTATCAGGACACATTAGTCATGCAAGGAGAGCCAATCTGTGTCATGCTAACAAGTTGGCCTGACAGACAGTAGAACTTCCCAAAGGGATGTGCACGAATCACAGCTGGGTGATGGAAGAGTAATTGGGGGTCTCCAACCTCCAAAGTCCAAGACATCTCCATGGGTGATGACTCCTTCTGAGTGCACAGGATCCCAATTCTGACCACCCGAGGCATCAGCTGAGACGATCCTTTGACATCTCCAAATCATCTTTGAAAAGAAAACTGGTAACCTGAGGAGACTTGTCTTTGGCTCATTTACACTCATGGGCTGTGTTAAGGGCTCTGTGTTTCTTTCTCTGTAAGTGAGCAGATGCCAACATGGGATTTTGTGACTACAGGGTTTGGAGTCAGTTTGGGTGTGAATTTTTACTTCATCTCTGACTAGCATTTACTTTTATCTCCAAGGTAAGTGTTTTCATTTGAGAAATGGAGATCATAATACAACACTGACTAGGTTATTGTGAGGTTTGAAAGAGATCTCTATCATTGCTTTGTAAATGAAATAGTTGGATTCTTTTCTGGGAGAAGGTGGAAGATACAATATAAATCTACAAACCAAATAAGTTGTCATAGTTATCTGTTTGTTGTTAGGTACTGTCAAGTCACCTATGACTCACAGAGAGCCTGTGGACAACAGATTCAACCCTTAACCTCTCCTGGACCATCCTATGATCTCTGACAAGCTCGTCCACTGTTACATCCACTTTATAAGTTCATCTCATTGGGAGGCCATCTCTCTTTCTCTGAAACTCCACCTTTTCCAGCATGTCTTTTTCCAAGAACTGTTGTTTCCTGAAAACATGACCAAAGTACATGCGACAAAGTTTCACCGTCCTTGCTTCTAAGGAGTACACTGGTATACGTCCTCCAGCACACATTTGCTTATTTTTTTGGCAATCCATGGTATATTCAACACTCTTTGCCAGCACCACACTGGAGAGGTATTGATTCTTCTTCAGTTTTCCTTATTCATGATCTAACTTTCAGATGTATATGAAGTAATAGAAGATACAATGGTTTGGATCAAGCATACTTTAATTTTTAAACTGACATCTTTCCTCTTTAGCACTTTAAAGAGGTTATTGAAAAAAAAATAGAAGTTATTTACCACAGATTTTCCCAATGTTACACAGCTTTTGATTTCTTGACTGCTGCTAGCATGGATTTTGGTTATAGATCCAAGTAAAATGAAGTAGTTGACAACTTTAATCTCTTTTATGTCTCTCATAATGTTGCCTATTGGATCAGTAGTTAGGATTGTTAAATACTTATTAATGTGTTTTGGAAGAATTTAGAATAGTAATACTAAATTCTTCTTCTAAATAGTACTAATGTGCTAGAAAATAAAACGTGTTATAATGTATTATAAAAAGTGCACCCCAAGTGCTCCTTAGATGCAAGGATGGTGTGACTTCATTCTCACATACTTTGGGCATATTCTTGGGAGGGGCCTGTCTCTGGGAAAGGACAGGATACTGGGAAAGGTGGAGGGTTAGAGAAGAGGAAGGCCCTCAATGAGATGCTATCACTTACTGCCTCCAAGTTTCCTCCCAGGTCAAATGATGCATTCTTGATCTTGTAGGGATCGTTGGTATGACTTCCTCTCTGTTGTTATTGGTCAACTTAGAGGTCTATTGTTTAGCTAGAAGTTGGGTCATGGGGGTGATTTTATTTCCAGTCTTGGAGAATGATCATAGTCTCAGGGATTCTACCAATCTCTAGGAGATCAGTCAGCCTGGTCTTTTTCATGACTTTGAGTTTCCCTTGTTCGCTCTCACTTTATCAGGGATCTTCTGTTGTGATTCCTTTAAGAGTGCTCAGCTGTGGTAGCTGGACACCATCCAGCTTTCCTGGTCTCAGAGTTGTTAGGACTGATATTCGTTTGGCTCATTAGTCCCTTGGACAAATAAAGCAAAGCAAAGCAAAGCACATCCTTGTCGTTGAGTTAGAACCAACTGACAGTTGAGCCTCCACTGGGTATCCGAAGCTGTAAGTCGCACAGGAGAAGGCTGCTCATCTTTCTCCCATGGAACTTCTGGTGGATCCAAAGTGTCAGGGAGGCGTGGCCTCTGAGCAGTGCAGCTCCCTACCGACTGTAACACCAGATCTCCTCTTCATTTTCTTCGTTCTTTCTTCTGGATGAGGTGTGACCAGTAGTTGTACTTTATCTGGCTGCCAAAAGCTTTTAAGATTTCAGTCTCTCCTTACTAAAGTTATATGCACAACACTGTCTTTGTGGACTCTGGTCATGCCAGTTGGCTTTGATGTTGCCTAGACTATGGCCTTGAACTCCCAGGACCAGGGCTTATTTCCACACAGTGTATTGCTGTGGCTAAGAAGTTTACAAAATTTTACCACCTGCTTGCTCTACTGTATGTTGTTGTTGTTGTTGTTATGTGCCGTCGAGTCGCCTGCGACTCATAGCGACCCTATGTACAACAGTCCTAAACTCCGCTCTGTCCTGTGCCAATCGCACTGTCTCTGACACTCCCAACCCAATTATCCCAGTCACCGAATCAATCCACCTCATAGAGGGCCTTCCTCTCCTGTGCTGTCCCTTCACCCTCCCAAGCATGATGTCCCTCTCCAAGGACCGGTCTCTCCTCACAACATGTCCAAAGTATGTTAGACGGAGCCTCAGAATCCTTGCCTCCAAGGAGCCACCCGGTTTAACCCTTTCCAGGACAAATCTGTTTGTTTTCCTAGCAGTCCATGGTATTCTCAATACTCTTCTCCAGCACCACAGCTCAAAGGCATCAATTCTCCTTCTATCCTCCTTGGTCACTGTCCAACTCTCTGATGCATAACAGGTGATTGCGAAGACCATGGCCTGTATCAGACGCACCTTAGTCTCTAAAGTGATACCATTGCTCTTCAGCACTTTGGAGAGGTCCCTAACAGCAGACTTTCCCATGGCAATGCGCCTTTTAATTTCCTGGCTGCTGGTGCCAAGACTGTTGACTATGGAGCCAAGCAAACTAAAGCTGCTCTACTGTATACATGAATCTAATCTGACAATATGTTATTTTTACAGTATTCACATTTTTTGACCCTATAATATAGCTTTTAGAATGCTTCCTTTACCCAATCGAAAAGAAAAACAAAGTTCTAATACCATGCTTCAACCTGGATGAGCCTTGAAAGCATTAACATCTCAAGCTAAACCTGTTACCATTGGGTCATGATTCTAATTCACAGTGACCTTCCATTGGCTGTAAGTCTTTACGGAAGGAGACTGTCTATCTTTCTCTAGGTCAGCTAGTGGAGTTGAGTCAATTAGGGAGTAGCCCAATAGAAAAAGACACCAGCTCCATTGAACACATTGTTGTTGTTACATGCTGTGGAGTTGAGGACAATTCGTAGTGGCCCTATGAACAATGGCTCTGATTGTTGCCCTATTCAGAGACAACCTCACCATCTCTGACACTTTTGCCCCAATTACCACAGTCACTATGTCATTCTGTCAAAAACATTAGACTAAGTGAAATAAAACAGACACACATAGATATGCTCTCACTTATGTGGAATATCTAGCACAGGCACAAACATAAAGACAAAATATAGCTTCAGAAGCTGGGAGAGGAGGGAATGGAGTCATTGTTGAAGAGTGCTGAATTTCTGGTGAAAAACCTTGGAAGTAACTAGTGGTCATATGCATAGTGAATGTAATTTATGTTACTGATTTAAATAGTAAAATTTTTAAATCTACATTTTACCATAATAAAAGTTTTAAAAGTAAGAAAGTCGTTACTGGAAAGTTTAATATTAAGATTCAAACATTTGAATGGTATGATATTTTTTGTAACAAGAACACCAGAAACCAACAGAAAATCCATCAATAAGGAAATAACTAAATATGCTTTCAAAGACTGGCATTCACAGAATTAAACTCAATAAAAAAGGAAATGAGATTTATGTATTTCACAATCCTAGTTTTGTTTACTAAAATATATACATTGTAGTAACCTCTGGACAATGGTCAAGGATGATAGAAGAAGAATCAATGTCTTTGAGTTGTGGTGATGGAGAAGAGTATTGAATATCCTATGGACTGCTAAGAGAACTAACAGGTCTGTCCTAGAGAGTGTAAACCAAGCTTCTCCTTGGAGGCAAAGATTTTGAGGCTTCTTCTCACATATTTTGGGTTTGTAGCCAGCAGGAACCAGTCTCTGGGGAAGGTTATCATGCTTGGAAGGATCTAGGGACAGCACAGAAAGAGGAAGATCCAGGATGAGATGGATTGACACAATACTTGGGGTAATAAGGGTAGGAGTGTCAGAGTCAGTGAGAATGGCTCAGAATGGAACAGATTTCAGAGATATTGTGCATAGGGTCTCTATGAGTTGTAGACAACTTGATGGCACATAACAGCAACAACCATCTCTGGAAAGCAGGGGCTATTTCTTCTTGCTGTCATACACTTAAGAGTTCTTCGATTTTTAATTAAGCCATATCTATGTGCGAGAGCTCTGTTGGTATAGGAAATGAAGTATTGAACTGCTCACCAAAAAGGCTGGTAGTTTGAAATCACTAACTACTTTTTGGGCAAAAGATAAAGCAGTCTTCCCTTGTAAAGATTTACAATATCAGAAACACAGTGGACCACACCACTGCAAACCTCACACAGGAATGTCCACATCCCAGTGGCAAAACCATAGGCAACCAAGCTTTAGAGAGCCAGACATCAACTCTATAGCACTGAGTTTGAGTTTTCAGCTGTCCAGTTTAGAAATTTGAATAATACATATAAAACCATGAACTGAAGATATTTCTGATTAATGAGCTTAAAGGTGATTTTGATTTTCCTTCTGTAGTTTGCTATATACTCGACGGCTTGTAACAACAACAACAACAACAACAACAACACCAGTTTGCTATATATTTTTCTAGTTCTTTACAGCCATTGCTTGTCATTTCTTTTATAATGAAAAAGGCAGGTTATATCTACCAAATATTTTAAAAATGATTATCTTTTGAATATTTTAACTTTATTTTGTCCTGTGAGAACGACATATGAAAAGAAAATTGCAACATATTTTTCATGTGTAAATATTTGAACAACTGAACGTGGGGTAGCAGAGTCATATAATACAATTACCTAAGGAACTAAAGTCCAGTTATTAGTGTAGCAATATATTTACATTTCTTCTCATTTCTGTGACACATTCAGATGCATTCTTTTGGCAAAGTGTAAAAAAGAGCAAAGGATTGTGTGAGGATGACCATATCAAACCTTTACCAACTCCACAAAGCTGTCCACAAAGGGGAACTGTCCCTGTCAACAACACAAAAAGCAATTCCCAGAAGTCAAACCTGTCCCCCATGCTCCCGCACCTCTTTCTACTCATTTTAGCAGCAATCTTACTGCATTTCTGATATAAAATCCAATGTGATAGATTACAGACCACACAGAACCATATTGGGTAAGTCAAAATGCTATCATTCAGGTTGGTAGTAGAATACAGTTAGGATAGCTTCCAAAATGTACTAGCAGATGCCTTAGGCTTGAGCCTCGTGGTGTTAGGCCAGTGTTACAAAACTCATGGTTCTGTCAATACTGGCTCTCCACAACCCCCTTCCAGTCTTCCACCAAACTTGAATAAAAGACTCTTAGCTCTGGTTCTATGAAGGTAACAGTCCTAAGGTCTTCTGCTTTGGCTGCCACCGCCTTATGTCTAGCTGGGGCAAGAATATCTGAGCCCAAAAGACATGATACATTCTCTTCCTTCTTTGCTTATGGGGATCCTTTCAAACTAATGATGAGACTAGCCAATCCCCGTGCAGATAGGCTAATGCCCTCTATTTGTATATTCCCCTCCATCCACATCACAAAGTCAAATTCAATGGTGAGGAAAGCCGTTTTGAACATTAAACTCTTCATACCACACGAAGTAAAGATGTGCTGGGGTTCTTCAATTTCTACATCTTAAAGAGCACGGGGATGATTTGTTTAAACCGTCATTCCTGCCTACAATGGTGGATCCAAGACAGAAGTCAAGTGACTACTGAATGAGTGAACTCTGAATGAGCGATGGAGCCCGGCTGAGAATTCACTCCAAAATGAATCCTCGTCTCCATCCGGTCACTTCTCTCTCTTCTCTACCCATCCACCAACCCTACATGATTTACTATTGAGCTCTCTGTTCAGCTATGTCCTTCTACCCACGACCAAGCATTTCATCTACTTGTCATATCTCATGTTTGCTACCCCAAAGGCAAGCAGTGCCACTTAACCCATCTAAGTATCTGGGTGGTATAGTCCTTTGGCTTTTATTTATTTAAAAAAATTGCTTGTTGAAGGATGTTTCCCAGAAGTTGTTTTCTCCAACAAGTTACAATTCCACAGGACACTTCTGAATAGTTTTAGGCACCACACAAACCAGCACTGGCCAATTAGAAGCATGAAATCACAAGCTTCCTGAAAGAGAAGCAGCCAGGTAGGAGGATCATAAATGAGAGTTTGGAATTTGGGTTCTTGTTTGTTTGGGTGTTTTCCCCCACCCCCCTTTAGTCTCAGTTAGGACCTCCAGGCCATCTTCTCTTTCCTGATTCGGTTTCTCAGTGGCTGCATATGTGAAAGGAGGCACCAGTTTAAGTGACTAAGCGGGAGCCTGGGTTGTGCAACGTCTATGAGTAGCTGGGATTGTGCAAGGTTATTATTATTATTCCCTTACTGTGGGTGAGCAGTGTCTCATGAAGCAGCTATGCCTTCCACTTACCGGTGATGGGAGCAGGGGAGGAAATCAACAATTCTTGGTCATTTGTAGAGAACTTGAGGGAAAAGCTCAAGAATTTATGGCTGGAATTTTTCTTTTGAGAGAGAGAGAGACAGACACACGGGGTGGGGGGAAACTCTAGCATGCTGAAACAAAGCTCTTTTGAGTGGTTCCTGGGAGTGGCTGGGTGTGTTCAGACGGACTCAACCAGAATGCTGAGTAAACCAAGTTACAATATTTGCAATGTCTCAGCCTATAGGTAAGGAAAATCACCAACACATCAGTCTCCTAGGTTATTAAATATTTGGGGTGGTGATTACGTTTGTCAAGCTAGAGGAAATGATTTCTTGATAATAGTAGAATGAATGAATGAACAGATAATTCGTTTTCTAAGCTATACTTCTATCCTAAAACATGGGGGAAAATAGATACCCTTTTTAATACCACAAGAAGGAGATTCTTTTCATTTCTTTTTTGCTGGGTAAACAGAGAAGAAAGATTATAGATTACTTTTAGAATGATAAAGGAAATGCTGCTTTTTTTTCCCCTTACAACCAGATCACACATAAAAAAAACAGCATTTATTTTGCAGATGGAAAATGATTGGGGCGAATCAGAAGCAATACTCTTGAGCATATGGGAGAGAACCAGAAGGAAGATGGTGTTAAAAGAAATCTCAAATGGGCTTTAGATTTATGGATTGATTTAGGATCTGAATCAGCAAAATTTGAGGCAATCTGTCTCATCCTCCGGTGGGGTTATTTCATCCATACCCAGGTATTTATTGAGCACATACTCTGTGCCATTGCTCTAGGTGCTTGGGATATATTAATGAATAAAGGAGAAAAGTCTCTGCCAATAACTGAGGTGGAAGAGGTAACCAACCATAAAAAATAATAATCTCTTTATATATTATGGGGGAAATGGTAAAATCTGGTTTTATATTTGCTTTCTTTAGGTTCAAATTTTCTCAAGAGGAACCCCAGACATACACACCTCAACAACAAAACACGCGAAGTGCCTTTTCTGACTCCTGGCCGCCCTGTAGACACAGTAGAGCGGGTTGATAGAGTTTACAAGGCTGTGCTCTTTGTGGGCATGGTGCCAAGAGAGGCTATTCCTGCAAAATGGTCAGCAAAAGACAGGAAGACCCCAAAATAGATGGATTGACACAGCGACTGCAGCTATGGGCTCAAGTGTGTCAGAGATGCTGAGGACGGCACAGGATTGGATAGGACAGGGGTCAGAGCTGTTGTTCACACAGTCACTAGGAATCATAACTGACCTGATGGCACCTAACAGCAATAACAACAATGCCTGTGGGAGCTGACTGCCTCAGCTCTCTTGCATGCAGTGTTTGATGAGTTCATACTATTGACCTTTCAGTTAGCAGCCCAACCCTTAACTTACTGAGCCAGGGAGATCAAAAGACTCTAGAGTGGGATTTTCATGTGGTTCATGGGAGGAGATTGAAGACATTCTGTGATCTACGTACTAATTAACAAGTCAGGTTTCTGCTATTGCTGCCAACTGACCAATATGAGTAAAACCTTTTTCTCGTATTTCTCAGGCTGTTTGCTAGCACGACTGACAATGTTGGTCTTTCTAGATATTTTAACTTTCAGGATACTAAGGGTCTTTTTTACACAATTACGACAAAATCCAGACTCATAGACATTTAAACCCAAACAGTGGCCTCCTTAAGCTCCACAGATGCTACTTTTCCTGGTATTTCTTTAGTGCTCAAGGTCTAATGCAGTCAAGAAAATGTCAGCATGAGTGAACTAACTCAGTCCCACAGCGATCAATACTGTATAAAACCGTTATTGTAGAAGGAGTATAAGGATCCAGGAGGGTGGGAGAGGCTGGAAGCAGAGGGATGTGGATGTGCAGGGGGAAGAGGGGATTAACCATTAGATTGTATGATTTGATGGGTGGGGGCGGGGGTGAGGGAAATTGAAAGCATTTGTTTGGATTTGTATTAGAATTTTGTAAATAAATTAGTGGAAACAAAAACAAAAGCAATAAATGAATGCTGACATCTTTTAAAAAAAGAAAACAAACAAAACAAAAATGTCAGCATTGAGTTGACCACTGTAGAGCACACACCTGTCAGGTAAAGATGCATCTTCTCAGCCATGAACCTTTGTTCACTCCTAATTCTTATCTGGATTGCCTTCTTTCTTGATGTCAAATGTCGTTGTTCCCATGGTATCTTCTCCAGTCGCCCCTGTATGGAAAGGATCAGGTGCTTCTCTGAGCTCCTTTTCTTCTTGGTACCCTAGTTCAACAGTGGTTAAAGCACCTAGCTGCTAATCCCACCAGATGCTTCATGGGAAAAACATGGCAGCTGGCCTCTGTCCTATACAGGATAGCTATAATCAATAGCTGTTACAGCCCTCCCCGCAGTGACCGTCCTTCTGCCCCTGCACGTCTCCTGCAGAAGCTGGGCAGGCCACAGCAGCCTCAGTCAGGATCATTTTTTCAGCCCTGGAGACACTGCCAGCAGGCTGCGTAAGGAGCTGGTGGGAGGGACAGAGGGAAAGGAGTGGTTGAGGAGGGCGTGGCGGCCAGGTGAACACACTGCCTCTCTCTGCCCAGCCAGCTTTTCTTCCACAATTAGTTCTTTCTGCTCTTGGCCTCTGCCTTTGCTGGTGCTCCTACTGGACAGCCGTGACCCAGGTAAGTGCACTGAGGGGGCCGGCCGGCGACCCCTCTCCAGGGCTGGGTGACTGCTGGTGGAGACAAAGCCATAGACTAACTGCTGCCAGGGCCAGGCCTTGTTCATACTCCCAGCCCCTGGGAGCCCAGAATGTCTTGTAGGGAACAGAATTGCTTAACCATACAAGGTAAGTATGCGGAGAGAGGAAGAAACAAGCATTTGAAGATCCTGTTTTATGGTACAAAGACCTTTTCAGGCTTACCGTGAGTTTCAGGCAGGTCCAAGACTTTAAACTATCCGAATGAATTTTGCAAGGTTCTTTTCAGCAAGGGTGTGTCGCAGCCAGGGAGTGTCCTCCCACTGGGGTAAGGCTCCCTGCTGTGGCCTGCTGTCCTTTCTGGCACTTTCAGGCATACAGGCTCCGTTTCATCAGTTTTTCCTTTTAGGTTGAGTGTTCACTGTCTCTCCCTTTGGGTTTCTGCAAAGTTTAAACAAGTCACAGATTTCAAAGGCATGTTCTCGGCCAACCCAGACTTTCTTCCTCATGGATTTGACTTTTGTTATGGCTTTGCTTATGTGCCTCATAAACCAAACCCACTGCTGTGTAGAGGGGTCCCACTCCCAGTAACACCGGAGGAGAGAGTAGAAGTGCCCCATTGTAGTTTTGAAGCTATAGATCTTTCTGGAACCAGACTGCCACATCCATCTCCCTTGGCAATTCTGGGTGGCTCAAGCCACTCGGTTAGCTGCCAATTGCTTCATTTACTGCATCACTAAGTTGTCTGAGCATACAGTCCTCAAGGTCAATGTTCTCCAGCCTGGGAACCAGATAAGCTCAGATCATCAGAGCAGGGCGATTTAGTGACATTGTTACAGATGAGGATTGGGGACCCACAGAGTTGAGTTGTCCTTATTATGTAGCATAAGAGGTGCAGTTGAACCAGAACCCGGGCTTTTAAACTCAGGGCCTTTCTCATGGCACCCAGGTAAATGCAATACCCTCTCACCCCCAGCCTCGTCCAAAAGGTTGTGAATGGAATCAGCTGGAAGGAGGTGATGGGTCCTGGATGGGTGGAGAGATGGACCTTTGTCTGAGGCTTTTACTTCAGCCATCCCAAAGATTCTCAGGAGACAGTGAGTCAGCGGCTTCTGACTGGGTCACCAATGCTCTGAGTTGTGCTTTGCTGTGTCAGCGACTCTGGTCCTTCTGGCATGGCGGGTCTGGTTCTGTTCTCTCGGGCAGCAGTGGAGTGGCCTGTGGTCCCTATGGGAGCCCCGTGAAGTTCCAGAATATTCTTGGAAAGCAGCAGCTCCTCTGTTTCCTAAAAGGAAGCAGTTGACTTGACTATTAAGAGCTGCACTGCCCAGTACTTTACTCCTCTCACTCTTTCATTTCAACCTCACAATATTTCTTCACTCCAAGGTCATTGTGTTTGCTCGCCAGTCTCATTGATCTGGCCATGACTTTGCTCCTTGTGGAGCAAAAATGCAAACAAGAGGCTGTGTTCACAGGCACTCTGACATTTTAGAAGGATGCTAATCAGCAAGGTTTCTCAAGGCACAGCCTGAAGACCCATCACAGTGTATACTTAGGTATTCTCTGTACTGCATCTCTTTATCTGAAAAATGAGGCAGTTGGACTAAATGAGGCTCATTATTAAGGGCTCCATTCCTCCCCAATTAGATGGTGGTTCAAATCCACCAAGAGGCATCTTGGTAGACAAGCATAGTGATCTGTTTCTGAAGACACAGCCTTGAAAATGCCCCAGAAAGCAGTTTCCTCTGCACGTGTGGAGATGAGCTGGGGTCCACTGCACCATAACGAACAATGACGACACGTTCCAACATGGAGAAAAATGTGTCTCTAAGAAAAGAAAAAGCCAGCCTGCCAGAAAATGAAAAAAGATGTGTGTGTGTGAATCAGAGTGGGAGGTGGTCTAGATAGAGGTGGACAACCATATGTTGTCCAAATCGTTACACGTTTGAAAGTGAAAGGGACACCATGCCAGGACACAGAAATAACTCTGCACTGTCCAGGCAAAGTGGGACACCAGATCACCCACAGGGTCTATATCGGACCAGACTTCCTACAGACCCAAACGTTGACAACCATCGGCTTAGAAGCACTACCGACTGGGAATCTTTGTTTGCAGTGGACACTGTCCACCGCCTCCTTTTCCCTTTAAGTTTGCTTCCTTCCCCCCCGCCCAATTATATCTATGGTTTTAGTTTCTGTTCAAAGTGGCAGACAGAGAGTTAAAGTAGGAGCTTTCAACCTGACGAACTACATTTCAAAACACATTTGTGAAAATTAGATTGCACCCAGTCATAGAGCGTGAAGCCCTGAAGCATGCTGTGACATGGATAAAGCCGGAAAACTAGGTGCTGAGTAAAAAAAAATTCAGGTGTGAGTATTGTATCACAACACTGATGGAAAGATCTAGAACAGGCAAATGCATTGAGATCAGAGTTTATTAGTGGCTAGCAGAGGCGGAGGTGGTGGGTGGGAGTAATTGCTGAAAGGGCACTGGTTTCTGTTTGGAGTGGTGGAAAACTTCCAAAATGGAAAACGGGGGTGGCTGATAGGGAGGAATAACTAGTCACAAAATTGTGCCCTTAAATATTGCTACAATGGAAAACTTCTTGTATTTGTTTTATCATAATCAGGAAAAAAATTAATTGCAGCTTATAAGAAACACAAATGTCCTACAGCCCAAGTAGTAAATGCAAATAATAGCAGAGACATCCTTCTTTCTTAAGTCTTTGGCAGTGTTTTTTAGCAGAAAAAAATTGAAGCTGCTCCTAAAATAGATATCTTTCACAACACACAATCCTAAGATTTGAAATATTGGAAAAGGTTCTGGAATGTGTGTCAGAATTATAGCTCATAGTCAAGTCTTGTGATGCATTTTAAAGTATTATTTTAAGAAGAGCAGATGAATGAATATCTTTTGATTAAATAAGAATCTTATTACTGTTACATGCCATTGAGTCAGAACTGACTTGTAGCTGACCCCCCAGCAGACTTTTGGGCCCTGTAAATTGGACAAGAGGAGATTGCCCATCTTTCTTCCTGAGAGCAGCTGATACATTCAAACTGCCTGCCTTTGGGTTGGCAGCATTATTCTTTATCTACCAGGCCACCAGAGCTCAGTTAAAAAAAAAAATAAATAAAAAAAAGATAGATAAATAGAGTTGTGTGTTTTTTTAAATAGCTCTAACAGAGAAAACCTCATGCTGTTAATACTCCTTAATTTGTTTCTAGTCAAAGACAATGCTTTAAAAAAAAATGACAGTGTAAGTTTTCAGCACAAAAGGGAGAGGCCTGTGGAAGAGGTATGGTCTGTACCTTTTACCGCATGTTGTTGTGGGTGCCATGGAGTCAGTTATGATTCAGAAAACATGCCACAGAGCAGAAGTGCCCGGAGGGGCAGATCACTAAGTCGGCAAGCAAGTGTGTGCTCACCTTGTATGTTGAGTAATCCATTGCTGAGTCTATCAGACCTCCTCTTTCAGTTCTCCAGTGCTGCTATAAGCGATACCACATGTGGGAGACTTTAACAATCAGAAATTTATTGTCTTACTTTTGGGAGGTGGAAGGAGGCTGTTGTTGTTATGTGCCGTCGAGTCGCCTGCGACTCATAGCGACCCTATGTACAACAGGCCTAAACTCCGCTCTGTCCTGTGCCATTCACACTGTCTCTGACACTCCCATCCCAATTATCCCAGTCACTGAATCAATCCACCTCATAGAGGGCCTTCCTCTCCTGTGCGGTCCCTCCAC